>NW_004949122.1:4169508-4171740 GCF_000317375.1 Microtus ochrogaster | reverse complement strand
AAAAAAAAAAACAAAAAAAAAAACAAAGTTCATCATCACTAAGACCAATAAGAATTTGCTCACATAGTTTGAGAAATTATTTCCTTAAAAAAAAAGATGCAACCCACGTACAAGTACAACTAATTGATTAAAATTTAAAATAACAGAGCAATGTGTTTAAAGTTCCTTCACCATCACCTCTACTCTTGACTCTCGTTACTCTGCTCCTATGAGGAAGTCATGAGATAGGAACATTGGTAGGCCTCTCCAATACTGAACGTTTATAACTGATATCATACAATGTAACCAGTCATGCTATCACATTTTAGCCCCATCCCCGTCATAAAGACTCACACTGGATGAGTGGATATGCTCGCTAGTCAGGGAAATTCAGAGCCCATGTCTAAGATGTATGTATCAGATTTGAGAACAAGAAGTCTCCATCCCTGTTCATGCACTCACTTGAGCCCAAGTAAAGCAGCAGCTATCACTGGTCATAGTCTTTAGCAATGAAAGAGCTAAATACACACAAGAGAGAAGACTGGAGGGGTAGATAGTAGAAAATCTCATTAATAATGGTTGATTCTGGTTTTATTTCCCAGAAATCAAGATCTCTAAGGTACAGAAAAGTAAATATGTATTGTAAAAACCTATAGTTCAAAGAAATAAGACACTCAAACTTTTTCTTGAATTTGAAATTATACAAATGTAATACACAAATCAGACATATAATTGTATGTGCAGTTCTGTAATTTTTAATGTAACAATATAATTTGCAAATTTCTACTATTAAATATGCAAATATGCATCATTCTTCTCACAGACAGTATACTACTTTACACTATATGTGATGCTTAATTTTGTATGTCAGTCTGATTGGGTCATACGACATCCTCATGTTAAGTTAAATATTACTTTCCATCTGTGAGGGTATTTATGAATGGGATGAGTATTTAGAGCAGAAGAGAGTCTTTTCCTAATATAGTTTTTTTCTCAGTCAACCAATTGAAAATCTGAATATAGAGACTGGATAAAAGAGTTTCTTCTATCTGACTGACTTCAGGCTGAGACTTTGATTGTAGTTTTATCTTGTTGTTGTTGATACTATTGTTGTTGGTAGTGGTGAAGGTGGTGTGTATTGTGCATGCCTTCAGATTCTTAATAAATTATTAAATCAATCTTTAGGACTAGAGCTGCATCTTCTGAAACGACGTAGTCCACTATCTTTTTAAAACTGAAACTATACTACCTCTACTCTTGGTCTCTAGCTTTCTGATGCCCATCTTCTTTTTGCAATGAACAGCAGTTAACACCGAGATTCATGGCAAATAATAGTGCTAAGAATAAATTATTGTTAAGGGCTCAACTCTGAGTAGCACAGGCGACATCACAGAATAGGGGAGCAGAAAGAATGCAAAAGCCAAATGGTTGGGAAGACAGCCAGGAATTGTTGTCTTCTGGGAAGGACATGGCCATGTGCCCATGAATTCACAGCTGCTGTGGTTTCCTGCACAGAGCCTACATGAAACTAGACCTGTCAACATTCTGTCGTGGTGAGGAAAGGGCTCATGGGGCCTGGCCCATCTCTCAGGAGCTACGGAGGAGAGAGGGCATCTTTGTTTTCAGTGGTGTAGGTAACTTGCCCATCTCCCAGCACATAGCTCCGCACCCATGCCCAAACAGGTAGTTCTATTTAAACTTAGTGGCTTACAAAGCAAAAAACAAAAAGCCATTATAGTGGGGAGGGAAATTTGTTGAGAGGAGGGGCAGTTGATGGGGTAAGAGGATTGGAAGACAGGGGAGGCTGATGAGTGGAACCAGGATGTATTTATTATAAACATGTATGAGATTGTCAAAGAATTAACTGATTTTTAAAAAGAAAAAACTGCTTAAACTATAAGAGATGGCTGGAGAGATGGTTTTCTGGGTATGAGTGCTTGCTATATAAGCATAAGAACCTGAGTTCAGATCCCCATAACTCAAGTAAAAGCTAGATGTGGACACATGTGCCTATCACTCCCGACTACAGAGTGGAGGCAGGTGGATATCAGGGGTTTTCTGACCAGTCAGCCAACCCAATATAGTGAGCTTCAGTTTCAGTGAGAGACTCCGTGTCAAGAGAACATCACAAAGAGTGACAGAACAGGACATCCCGACATCTTCCCTGGTCTTCAAATATGTGCACAGACACACACACGCAGAGAGAGAGAGAGAGAGAGAGAGAGAGAGAGAGAGAGAGAGAGAGAGAGAGAG
>NW_004949122.1:4145280-4169408 GCF_000317375.1 Microtus ochrogaster | reverse complement strand
AGAGAGAGAGAGAGAGAGAGTTTTTTTTAAAGTACAAAGCAAAGAAGAAATGCTAACAGCTTAAAGAAAAGAGGTCAACTTGCCAACAAAGATAGAAACACCAGAATAATATGAGATCAGCAGCCCTCATCAGCAATTCCCAGAACCAGAAAAGTATGGAACAAGATAGTCGGATCCCTGAAAGAAAATAGCTGTCAACACAAAGTACTACATTCAGCAAAGCTTTCTTTTAAAATTTATAAAAAAAAATAATATAGGAACATCTTAAGACAAACACAAGCCAAGGCAATCTATAACCACTAACCAGCACTGAAGAAGGAGACAGACAGCAGAAATAGAAAGAATGCATCTCAACATAATTAAAGCTGTCTATAACAAGCCAACAGCTGTTGTTATACTTATCTTTCTTCTATAATCTTTCTTCTTCTTATAAACATTTCTTCTATAATCTATAAAAGAAAAGGATGCTCATTTTCTCTGCTCTTGTTCAATAGGAATGCTTGAAGTCTTAGTTAAGATCAGTAAGAAAAGAGAAAATAAAACGAATACAAATAAGAAAGGAAGAAATCAAATTATCCCTATCTATCTGCAGATGACCTGATCCTATATACTTAAGAGAATCCAAAAGCTCCATCAGAAAGCTGGTGTACTTTGTAAATACTTTAAACAAAATAACAAGATGCAAAATCAGTAGTTTTTTTCTTTGTACCAAATACTAAACTGAGTCTTAAGTTGAAGGAAAAATATCCTATTACACAATAGCTTTTAAAAGATATCTAGAAATAAACCTAACCAAAAGTGAAAGATACTCTCCATTGAAGGCTTGAAGACAATGAAAGAAACTGAAAAAGAATCTGTAGATGGAGACCTCTTGCCTGCTCATGAGCAGTCAGAATTAATATGGTGAAAATACCTTTACTGCCAAAAATAGCATACAAGTCCAATACAATCCCCATGACATTCTTCACAGAACTACAAAAACTAATCCCAAAATTTGTATGGAACCACAAAAGACCCTAAGCAGAATCCCTTCACAGGAATAACGCTGCTGGATGAATCTTACTATCCAATTTCAAAATTATAGTGTAAAGCCACATACTGAGATGTGAATGTGAAATGTCTCTCATAAGCTCGTGTGTTTCAAACCTTGATTCCCAGATAGAGTCAATATTCTGGAAGGCTATGGAACCTTTAGCAGACCCTTGTTGAAAGAAATGTATCACTAGGAACAGGGTTTAGAGTTCGGTAACCTGACCCCACTTCCTGTTCTCTCTCTCTGCTTCAGGACTGCCAAGGCAATGTGATGAGCCAGCCTCTTGCCTCTACTGCCATAGCTGCCTTCCCCACCATGATGGCCTGCATCCCCTCTGGAACTGTAAACTTAACAACAACAACAACAACAAAATAATTCTCTTCTGGGTTACTTTACTAATGCATTATATCAAAGCAACAGGGGAAAAAAAAACAATCTAAGATATCATGTAACCAAAACATCCTGGTATTGGCACAAAAGCAAACATGTACAACAATAGAAAGGAACCAGAATCCAGAAATAAACCAAAATCAACACAGATAATATAGTTCATTTTTACAAATGTTACTTTGGATGCTTTAAAAGCATTTATAATGTCCATGGCCCATGTTGTCTCATGTATGTTGAAATCTGAGGGCCATGCTGAGCCAGCCCTGCCCCTCAATGGCCCTGGTGTAGAAGGAGCTGTGGGCTGCATTCCGTCGCCCAGCTCCCAGCTGCCTGGCTAGCTTATGCCCCGAAATAACAACACACAAATTGTATTCTTTTAAACACTGCCTCACCCATTAGATCTAGCCTCTTCTTGGCTAACTCTCATATCTTGCTTAACCCATATTTAGTAATGTGTATAGCATCACAAGGTTTGGCTTACTGGGAATATTCTAGCCTACATCCATCTTGGGCTGGAGCTTCATCGAGTCTGCCCCAGAGAGGAGAGGCATGGCGATTGCCTCACTTCCTCCCAGCATTCTGTTCTGTCTACTCCACCCACCTAATTTTCTGACCTATCAGACCAAGCAGGATTTTTTTTTTATTGATTAACCAATGGAACAACAGATTGACAAATGACCTTCCCACATCACCCTGGGATAGCTATACTTTCTCTGCATTGTAGCAGGAGAGCTGTGTCCCCACCATGGGAAAGCTGACCCCTCCACACAGGAAGATGACCCCATCATACCCTATGGACTTGGGAGAGCTGGCTCTGATGGCATGGGTCTAGGGAGAGCTGGCTCTGCTCCTCACCTGAGGGGTACTCTTAGTGACTTAGACCAACCAGCTCAGCTACCTCCCAGACCCACATCCTGGATCCTGGGTTGGTTCACCCTAACATCTAGCCATCTATGACCTGCTGGATAGTGTGAAGGGATTGGTCCAGTGGAGCAATAACCACAGAATCTCCACGTCACGACAATAGCAAGATATCTGAGAAGAGTTTCAGTGAGGGTCCAGTGATGATGGTGTGCCAGAGCCCTTGAACCAGATCCATGACTCATTGCAATGAACATTTTGGAGGTGGGGCTGATTGGACAAAAGGGCATACTTCATGACACACTGCAGCTCCCAATGCCACCAGAATGAATGAAGAAGTGTTCGAAAAACGGAGGAACCAAGGTGGTTTTTTATTTGTTTGTTTGTTTTGTTTTGTTTTGTTTTTAATTAATTTGGAAGGCATGCTGCAGGGGTAAAGGACAAATATGGAGGGACTAGGAGATGACCAATATTGAGCTTCATGATGTGAAATTCATAAAGAATAAATAAAAATTATGATTTTTCAAAAAGCATATCTACCCCTAAGAAGGTGAGTAGAGTGCCTATACATGTTCACATTTCATAAAATTTTATTCAAATTTTATCTGTTTTTAAAGATGAGTTATTCAAATATGTCATAATCACTAATTGTGGTATGGACTCATTTCTCATTGTTTTTCCATAAATTTTTGTATTATAACTTGGTTCTATATTATTAAGTGAATATAAAGTTAGACTGTACATTTATTTCAAGTTAATCATTTTATTATTCTACAATGTTATTCTTCAGCTCCGAAAATAATTTGTCTTAAGGTCCATCCATTCTTTCTGATGCTAATATAATCACATCAGCTTTCTTTTGGCTAATATTTTTTCTTTTACTCTCAATTTTTTTATTCTGTGTCCTACATATATCTCCTATAAACAGAATATAGATGAGTCTTACTTTTTATTCAGTCTGAATAACTTTTAATTAAAAAATTTAGCTAATTGATTTTAATGTAATTACTGGTATGTTCAGGTCAAATTTATCATACCTGTTCAGTTTTCTGCCCTTTTCTTCCTTTAAAAAATAGCTTCTGTTTTATTTTATGATTCCATTTTTCCATTATTATGTTGGAAATTATACACTGCTTTATTATGATAATGGTAACACCAGAACTAACCTGATGCATCCTTAGGTTTGAAGTGTCTAATATTAATAGGCATTAAGCTACCTACTTAGGCAATACAAGATCATTAGGATTCTTTAGTCACATTTACATGGCCTAACTTATTACACATCATTGCTGCCTTGCATTCTAATCATCTCTATATTTTAAACATAATAACAAGCTGTAATTGTTTTATAGTCAGTGCTAATTTCTATTGACCTACATCATTTTCAGTGCACTTCATTATTCCTTTATCTCCATGTTTCTCTCTAAGATAATTTTCTTTCTGATTTTACAGCTGAGTTTCCCATCACAAATTTTTATATATTTTTTCTTTTGACTAGATCAAGCAAGATCAGGATGGTGTGGCCATATATTTTTTTCCTTTAAACTATATCATTACTTTCCCTTCACTCTTGAAAGGTATTTTGGCTAGATATAAAAATCTAGGTTAGTATTTATTGTCTCCCATAAAACAAAATGTCACTGTATTTCAATTAAATGGTTGACTGTGGATCTAATTTTCATTATTGTTAAAATATTCTGCCACATTTTCCTGTGATAGTCTTTGTATTTTTATTTTGGGTTTTAAGTAGTTTTTATATGGGTCTAGATTTCCTGTACAGGACTTGGAGTCCATGAGGCCTTTTTTTTTTTTGTAATTGGAAACAGATTTTTTTCATAAAATATATTCTGATTACTGTTTCTTCTCCCCAAACTCCTACCAGGTCCTTCCCACTTCCCCTTGAACCCAAATACACATATTCCCTCTATCATTAGAATGCAGATACTGTAACTGGAGGCTTCTTTCCCACCTGCTAGTCCCCAGGCCACTTATAAAATCATCATTCAGAGGCTTAGTATTAATTATAATCATTTGGAAGATGGTTGGAAGATTATCCCTCAACTCTACCTTTTTTTTCTCCCTATATTCAGTTTGCCTTTCCTGGCCAGCTATCTTCTGCCCTGCCATGGGCCAGAGCAGCTTTATTCATCAACCAATAAAAGCAACACATACTCGCAGAGTACAAAAGGGCATCCCACATCAAGCCATCAAGAAACAAAAAATAATAACAGTGAAAACAAGCCAGAACAGGATGAAACAAATGGGAGTGGGGTGGGGAAGAGCCAAAGAAAAAGCATGAGAAAGAAATAGATATAGAGGAACACAGAAATTCCATTTTTAAAAAAGTCATAATATGTAAGCAAAGGACCTATAAGGTTAAAAAAAAGTTTAAAAAAATAAAGCAAAGCCAAAACCTCAAAAAAAAATACCATTGATTTTGTTTTAGTTTTGTGATAGCCATCTACTACTGGGCATGACACCTGACCTTACCTATGGTTTATATATCTGGTAAGACTCCACTGAAGAAAACTGGTTTTTCCTTTGAAAGTGGCTATCAATTGGAGATAGCTTCTAGGTTAAGGATGGGGACACAGGGCTCTCTTAAATCTGGAATTGATGTGATTCATGGTTGCTAGCAAGCTCCCCTGCTACTTTCTCATCCACTCTCCCGACCCTCTCCCTAGAACCTCCACTGGTGTTTCCTGCTTCTCTTGTACTTTCTACTGCATTTCCTATTTTTGTTCATCTCTTTTGCTGGACTTCTGTCTTTTCACCTATACGCCAATCCACTGATTATGTCAGATAAATGAAATATTAATGATATTAAGCCCACAGGGTGAGTTCTTTGGTTCTTTCTTTAAGTTTCATAATTTTTGTATACCTTTATTGGTTATAATAATTTTCAGCCATAATAAAATTCAGATATTAAACATCTTGTTTATTATCTCCTTGAATCTACTGAACACAGTTCTCTTAAAGTCTGCCTTGTTCTACATTTTAATTAGACAGAACAAGATACTGCACCACTTTAGACAAAAATCTCTAAAAACAAGTCCACATATTATTTTTTTCTGAAGAGGAATCTGAGATTCGAAGCAATGTGGTAGTATTTAAAGAGCCAAGAACCAAATTCAAACATCCTAAACCTCAAATTTGTGCTCCTACCCATTTTGCTACAAAGTTGTCCAAGTCCTAAGTCCAAGTGTCTATGAAAACCAGAATCCACAAATGGTAACGTAGATTCATTTCACAAGAGTAAGATTCTGTTCTATGATTCATTCTCATCAGATATGATGAAAGCATATGTAGTCAAAGGCTGCTCAATTGTTCCTGGCCACCCAGAACCAAAATAACCACACAGAAACAATGTTATTCACAATATTGTTTGGCCAATAGCTTAAACATATTTTTAGCTAGCTCTTGTATCCTAAACTAACCCATCTCCATTAATCTGTGCATCACCTACTGGCAAAGTTCTGGCAAGCTCTAGTGGGAGCATCTGTCTCCTGCAACAGCTACATAGCTTCTCATTAACTCTGCCTTCTTTCTCCCAGCATTCAGTTTAGTTTTCCCCCTACTTCTATTCTGCAAAGCCACTGGCAGAAACAGCTTTATTCATTAACCAATACAAGCAACACATATACAGAAGGACTTCCCAGACCATGTCCCCTTACTGTCTAAATGGAAAGGAAGGTTTTAACTTTAACATAGCAAGATTACATACAACAAAATAGTTATCAAGCAAGAATTATAGTTACAATATTTAGTCCATTTACATTTGGCAAATTAAGGGAAATTACTCTATCATCTATACTATCTTTGTGAGTCTAAAATTTAAAATATATATGTTGGTTTAATTTAGCAGCTCATACAACGAAATGTCTCCCTGTACTTAGCTCATTCATAGTCAAAAATTTAAAGAAAACAAAATAATATATATCATCCAGACTCTTTGTGCATATCCCATCTTTACATGACTTGTTTTTCTTACTGTATTACTTTTTCTACAAGTTTATTATATATATTATTTACTCCTTTAATCTTTAACTGTCTTTATTCTCTTATATTATTATTATCTGTACTCTTTCTGCTCTCTCTCAAGCCTATATACATTTATCCAACACTGTTACTCATTTAGAGGTCTTTTTCATCTGAATCTGTCTTTATTGCATATCTGTAATTATTTTTTGATCAGGAGTGCTTTTTTTTAAAATGCTAAGCAGGTGTGTCTAGGACCAACTCCGCAGTCCTGCCTGTTGGCTCTGCCTAACCCTACATGGCAGAGGCATGTTTGCTGCCTCTGAGAGCCATGCTCACAGCCCCATTTTCAGGCACACAGTGGGTCTATGTTGCCATTAAGCAAGTTGTATCATTCTGCTCACAAACCCAATTTAAGTGCTCCATAGCCAGACTTCCCAAAAGAGTCAGAATCTTTCATGCTGGTAAACCAGGAAGCCACCATTTTTAAAGAAGTGCAATTTTTGCCACTAAAGCTGAATCAGGAAACCTCCTAAAGGAACCATGTCTCTGCTTGCTGCCAGCAAACAGAACAAGAAGCTGCATTAAACTCTGTGTACGTGTGTGTGGTGTGTGTGTGTGTGTGTGTGTGTGTGTGTGTGTGTGTGTCTAGAATTCATTCCTAAACTCTCTCAGGTTTTAAGTGGATTTAGCTGGCACACATCGGTGTGCCAATCTGTTGACTGGAGGCTACTCATTTGTTTTCCCAGCAATCACCACACAGAAACTATATTATTTGTAATACTATTTGGCCAATAGCTTAAGTATATTGCTAGCTAGCTCTTATATCTTAAATTAACCCTCTTCTTTTAGTCTATGTATTGCCATGTAGGGTTGTGGCCTGCTGGTCAAGTTCTGTCCTGCGTCTGTCTCCTGCGGTAGCTCCATGGCTTCTCCTTGACTCTGCCTACTCTCTCTTCCTCTGTCTGCTTAGAATTCCCATCTTACCCTATTCTGCTAAAATAGCTTTATTCATTAACCAATAAAAGTAACACATATACAGAAGGACTTCCCACACTAAGCATATATTCTAAATTTTGTCTTTCTCATGTACTGCCTCATATTTATTAACCTGCCACTCAATGTTGCCTGGGTTTGTTTTCCTGTTGCTGGCCTTATTTTGGCTTTCAATGCTAGGTTACATTGATCATGGTGGGGAAGTCACAGCAGCCAGAACTGGCCACACTTCATTCATAATCAAAAAGCATGCTTGCTAATGTTTATATTTCCCCTGCATAGTGTTTAGGATTTTATCCCTGAGGAATGGCTGTCACCTGAAGTAGGCATGTCTTCCTAAATCAGTAGTGTAATAAAATAATCCCTCTACAGGCATGCCCAGAGAGCCAGCTTCCATAAGATTCTAGCTCCTGGCAAATTGACAGTCATAACTAGCCATCAAAATTATCCAGTGTTTTTCAATTATCTATCACACTGTTTCAACCCTAACAAACATAATAACTAAATCAAACATGGTTTATGTCCCATGGGATCTTCATTTCAGTGGGAAGTAAACAGTAAACATGTAAGCAAATATATGATAATTACAGGAAGTAATGACATTGATGTGATAGAATGTCTTACAGAGTAAATTTTGATAGAGGTTGACTTTAATTAAGTAGTCAGGATGGGATGACCTGTAACCTGAAATCTGAATGTTTTATTCAGAAGAAAGAGGAAATATTGGTGACATGGGATGTCCTTCTGTATATGTGTTGCTTTTATTTGTTGATGAATAAAGTTGTTTTGGCCAATGGGGGCTGGAGAGATGGCTCAGAGGTTAAGAGCACTGACTGTTCTTCCAGAGGTCCTGAGTTCAATTCCCAGCAACCACATGGTGGCTCACAACCATCTGTTACAAGATACGAGGGTTAGGGAAATAACTCGGCAGTTTAAATTGCTTGTTGCACAAGCAGAAGGAGCAGTGTTCAGATCCCCAGAAACTACAGAAATGCTAGATGGGTATGGTTGTCAAAAATTCCAGTATCCAAAAGCAAAGAGAGAGCATCCCAGAGCAAGCTAGCTATCACTACCCCATTAGTACACTCTAAGTATAATAGAGACACCAATTCAAAGACTACGGTGAAAAGGTTAATGGAAGAAGATTCCTGACATCAACCTTAGCAATTGTGTGAGCATGTGTGTGTGTGTGCACATGCCCCCCACACACACTTGCACACACTCACACACATGCACACTCCCTGGGGGTGGGATATCCAGGAGACTGAAAAGAGGGTGGTAGGAAGATAGAGGAGCTGGAGCTACAGGCAATTGTGAGTTGTATGAAAGGTGCTGGGAATGCAACCCTGGCCCTCTACAGGAGCACAAGTGCTCTTACCCACTGAACCATCTCTCTAGCCCCATTGGTAGTATTTGTGACAACATTCAACCTTCTACTCTAAGACATTTACAATTGGAAAAAAATGTAAGATGTCTTTTCAGATTTGGGAAAACAAACAGCATAGAATTGTTACTCAGTAAGTGGGGAAACAAAAACAGTAAGCTTTGTAGCCCTTTCCCGTGAAATCCCAGACCACAAACTGCCAAGAGCATCTGTGACAATCATGTGGTCTCACACCAAATGGAGCAGATGCGTAAGAGTTCAGGGAGTGATGGTGGCTGAAGGAAAGTCAGTGCAAGAACCCAGAGTAGAAACTGAAGCAAAAGTCATGGGAAAACCCTACTTATTGACTTTTTCTCCCTGGCTTGGCTCTCATACAGCCCAGGACCACCTGCCTCGGACCACCCACCCAGGGGTGGCACTGTCTACTCAGGGCTGGGTCCTTCCACATCAATCAGCAGTCAAGAAAACGATTCAAAGACATTCTCACCAGCCAATCTGATGGAGGCAACCTCTCAGCTGCAATTGCCTCTTCCTAGGGATGTCTAGGTTCATGTGAAGTTGGCAAAAACCAACCGTAACACCCTTCCTCCCCAGTCTATATTGGTGCATATTAAAATTTGAAAATCACAGCTTCGGAGACCTAAACAGCTAGAACATGTCAGAAAGATCCAATGTCCCCTAGGGGATAGACTAAATTTCTTATTGCCCCAGATATGATGATGAATCTCATTACAGCAAATACACACTGACCTTGTTTTAACTGATGATAAAAGCGGTCAAGACAGACTCTTGACTAATGAGATTTCATAGGGTTAAAAACAGTCTGGCAAAGATGCCCTTCTCAACTCTCTCTGCCTCAATTTTTTGAAGCCATTACATTGATTAGAGTTCTCATCTCTTCATCCTGGAACATATGCTCACTGGAGTGTATTTTTGCATCTCCCATGTGTGTGTGTACATATTTGTGTGCTTGGTAAATGAATTAACTGGGTCATGAGACCAGTATCCCAGAATAGTCATCTCCATCTCCATCCTGATAAGGCTGGCTGCGGAAGTGGTATCAACTTCTGCTCTGTTGGGAACTTCCCTTGGACCCTGACTTACTCAATCCATCCAGCCCTGGTTCAAGGTAGACAATGACCCACAATTCTGCACATCCAAGCTAACGCCACACCCCTGAGGCAAAGGACTGTAACTGAGAAATCTCATCATGACTGTCACTGTACCCAGGACACGGCACCCTGTCAAGGTTTGAGATCAAGTTCGGTTTTGAAAAGAGCAAAGAGAACAACATAATTTAAAAATCAAAGAAATTCATTTTAGTAGTAAAAGGTTAACAGGCTTTAGGAGGAGCCATTTTTAATCACCCTCGTCTAGACTCTATCACCAGAATCACCAGCCTCGGAGTGAAATATGGCCCAACTGCCGCCACCAAACAGCTCCTAAAGACTGTTGTATTTAATCATGTCTGTGCACCACTTATGGATTTTCATTATGATTCCCGATGCTGTTGCGCTGGGTAAAATATTAATATCCATAGTAATGATGCATGAAGCTTGGAGTGTAATTTCTTCACTCTTCTTGTCTGATATTAAATTGTTACCACTTTATCATTTGTGTAGAACTGCACGTTTCAATTAATCTTTCCATATCAGCAGCCCTGATTAATATAGATCATGATTCATAAGCTTATCGTCACTATAGTTTTAACAGATCATTTATAAAGATCTTAAATTTCAGGGTCTGGGAGGTGCAGCTGCTGTGTCCAATGTGCCTCTTTATTCTCTCTTCCAGCAGCACTGCTGCACACCGGCTGTCATCTCCTGTTGAATAATTAATTCCAGTAAACCAAATTTGCCCAAGGGGGGTGAGAATAACGGGACTGGCAATTGGCAGTATAGTTTGCTCACCTTTCCATGCCCAGCCCGGATGTTGCCTGCTCATCATTGGCTCTGGGGGATTAACCACAGGTGGGGGGTGGAGGATTGGCTGCAATAGACTGGCCCAGCCAACACAGCCATCCCAGAATAGTTGTTGAGGTTTGATGGAGTGTTGGATAACGTCCCGGGCAGCTGTTATTGCTTGCATGAATCTACAGACCTCATCAGGTCTGGCATGATGCCTTATGCTGGTCCTGGAATACAGTCTAAACTCGGCTAAGTATAAGATAGGGGTGAGCTGGCAAAGCAGTGAGAGGCCCTCAGACATCCTAATGCATACTGAAGGCTTGGGAAACTTCATGAGAAGAGGTCACTGAAGCTCAGAAAGGGTTTGAAGTCTGTAGATACATGGTCCATCCTTGGTAGCCTGAGAGTCTTAGCCAGATGCTACAACCGTACTGCTTCTGAGTCACTATGATGCTGAGGTGGACCTGTGAAGACTCTCAAGAGAACAGCCCCCTCTTCAGGCAGAAAGAGAAAAAGAAAGTGTCCCTCTCTGACTTTGGCCTGAACTAAAGCTTGATTTTCATAGCTCAAATTTCTCAAAAAAAAAAAAAAAATACAAATATAAGGAAAATATTTAGCTATAAAGTTCTAAAAGTATCTGTTCTGGTAAGTAGTAACTGGTCTTGCAACAATTAAAATGGTGACGTTGTGATGACTTCAAAGTCTAAATATCTTGTTGTCACCTCAATTAGATGAAATATTTCTATTTACTCGGTTTGAGTAAACTTATGCTCTTTGCTAGTATTGCTTTTGTACGTCTTTTCTTACATGACTAGGGAAAATGCTTGGTCTTAGGCCCTAGGCTTGGGTCTGTATCTGCTACACTCTGACTATGTCTCTCCAAAATTTATATTAAAGCTTAATCTCCACTATTCTAGTGTTAAAAAACCATATCTTCAGAGGAATGATTAATGATGGCACTGCCCTTTTGGGTAGATTAATGCCTAAGAGCGGACCTGAGGAAACCAGCCTAGTTGTTTACACTTTCCCTTCTGCCATAAGAGGACACCAGTCTCAAGGTACCATCCTAGACAGAGACTGAGGACAGATGTCCAACCTGCTACCCTATTCATCATGAACTTCCCAGCCTCCAGAATTATTAGGGAAGACATTACCCTCCTAAATCGACTAACCTAGGGTTTCTTTGGGGGGTAGCACACATGAACTAAGGTGATGCCTTAATCCACATTCTGCCGAAGGGTCACCTTGAGACAAGATGAGTGGCTCACTTGGGCTGGCAAAGGCTGCATTATCCAACATTATCAAATTTTACCACTGCAAGCAACTGGAGGATGCTGGAAAACTCTAGAACGTGCCTCACTAATACTTCAGTAGTAGAGTAGGAAGTCAAGCTATTTATCCATGAAGCCACCATCTATGACTGAGAGAGGAGTTGGTTTCTGAAGCATGAACTCTCCTGCATTCAACCCTGACAGATCCTGTGTCTCAGCAGAGTCATTCCTGCAGCCACAAAGAGCAGCTCTCAGATGGACAGTGTAGGGATTCTCAGTCTGTATCGGAAGAGGTGAGACCAGGAGAAAATGAGGGGCCAGTGGCCCTTTCTGCATCTACTCTGGGGCTATGCTCTCTTCGTTTACTCATTAAGTAAAGTAGTTATCAAAGTGTTTCTTATACCTAACACTCTACAGATAGGAGACAGGGGTTACCTAGAACCCCATGAAAACTATAACATTTCAAGAGTTCCTTTTATTCTTTGAGAATTTCATGCAATGCCTTTTGATCATGTCCTTCTCCCTGAATGCCTCCCAGATTCACCCCCACATTGATACCCACCCAACTTCATGTTCTTTTTTTCTTTTTAGCCCATAAAATCCAATTTGTGCTATCCAAATACCCTTAAATGTGGGATTTGTCCTCGTGGGTGGTTACTACTTACCAGGGCTCACACCCACAGAGAAAAGTGACTTTCCCTCTCCCAGGAGCTGCCAAATGCCAGTAGCTCCTCAGCTAGGGGTGTGACTTTGTGCCCACCTCCTCCTCTCCATGCTGGGATTTTTGCCTAGCTGGAGTTTGTCCAGGTCCTCTGCATGCAGTCACAGTCACTGCAAGTTTATATGTGCATCCACCCATTTGTTCTTGGAAAACGGTCCTTGTAGTCATCCATGCCCTCTTCCGCAATGATCCCTAAGCTTAGGAAGGAGCATTGGGGACCGGTTCAATGTCCCGTTTGTGGGTAATTATCACACAGTCCCGTATTCTTGGGCCTTTCCAGTTGTATCACACTCTTGAAGAAGAAGAAGAAGCTTTTCTGATGAGGGTTGAGAGACTCACTATCTACGGGTATAGACACAAGTCATGCTGAGTCCTTTAAATACTGTGTCCATTTAGCAGAGTAATAGTAGTAGGTTTCCCCTAAGGGCCTATGGCATACCTAGTCTCAGTAACAGTACTAAGAATGGATTTTATCTCATGAAGATGCTTTCATTCAAGGTTGATTGCTCCCATCGTATTCATGCCGCTACTGTAGCAGTGGGCACATCTTGCCATGATGATTGCTATTGCAGCACACAGGGTCCGAAGCTAGGTGAGACTGATGACTACTTTTCTTCTCGGGCAGCCTGCACAGCACCTTCCAGCACTGTGAAAGCTAAGCAGTAGGAATGAAGCTTCAAAGTGTGCACCACCTTGATTTCTCCATGCTTTATGACTCAGTATATTGTATCTTCAGCAGTACAGTCTTACCATCCATTTCTGGGCTGTGTCTTAGTTAGGGTTTCTATTGCTATGCTAAAACACAAAGACCAAAGGCAAGTTGCAGAGGAAATAGTTTTTCAACTTACAACTCTCAGGCCACAGTCCGTCACTGAGGGGAGTTATGGCAGGCACTGAGGCAGGAGCCTGTAGGCAGGAACTGAAGCAGAGGCCATGGAATAATACCACTCACTGGATTTTCCCCCTCGTGGCTTGCTCAGCCTGCTCTCTTATACACCCCAAGACCGTGTGCCCAGGAGTGGCCCCATCTCCCATGGGCTGGTCCCATTCACATCAATCACTAATCAAGAGAACACTCTATAGACTTGGCTAAGCTATAGGCAATCTGGATGGAGGCATTTTCTCACTTGGGGTTTCTTGTCTCAAATATGTCTAAGTTTATGTCAAGTTAAAAATATCGAAATAGCACAGATGGTAACCAAGAGCACCGACAATGTACTGTAATGTTTGAGGGTCTATGGTACCTCTCTGGCTAACAACTCAAAAAGATGCGGCCCATTCCTGGAACTGGGGTTATTATTTACTAGTTAAATGTGGCATCTAGGGTATTTTTCCACCATTAGAGGGTAACCCCATTTAAACTCTTTCTATATCTGTGTGTATTTTAGGAAGCAACTACAATGGTAGGTTCTCATATAACTTTTCATAAGGTCTTCATTTTAGTTAGCTCTCATTATGGTCCGTCCTCCCACCCCCCACTTCATTTAATCCTTCCTGCTCCGTAATTCCTTTCCCTCCTTTTATATCACTGTCCCCCCTCCTCCTAATGACCCCTCCTGATGGCCTCTCACTGGTTTTCTAACCTTATGGGTATTCCGAGTGAAACACATGTATCTAAAGATTCAAAGCTAGTAGCCACACATGAAAGAAAACATGCGGTATTTGTCTTCTTCGGTCTGGGTTACTGGAAGTGGCTTTTAAGGTAATCTACAGAAACGTTTTCGATGCTTATGGTTTTACTCCAGTCTTTTTGAATGATTCTACTAACATCCAATTCAACAGCTATTTTTCAGCAACTCACCTTTAGCAAATCAAAAGCATTCAATTTAATGTTCAAAGAGACAACAATTCCTCTTTTCACACTCCTCACCAGTTTATGTAACACTTAATTCAATTGCATGGTGACATTATTAAGCACAACTGTTATAAAACAGATTTATGAACAAAAACAATTAATACTTGGTAAGAGGGCTGCTGGACCAGTGGGTACCCCACCGCATGGGCTTGCTGTTGGCGAGCGCTATTGTTGAAACTCAAGCGAGTCTTTACATGATTAATCATTCAGTCCTAAAAACCCTCGCACGAGCGAGGGCCGACCACCCTACAGAAGCAAGTCCCCAGGCATGCTTGCTCAGGGTCACAAATCAGCAAGAAGATGGCTCTCTAACCCAGTATGTCCGAAGCTCTTTTAAACACAAGGCCACATTACCCTGCCTGACTAGACAATGGGCTGGTACCAAGATGACAGTCATAAATATCCAGCAATAACCCAGGCCATCCGGACACCCTGCTTGGTAGCCCTAAGTGCCAGGGTGTCTGTGTACTGACCAGATGAGAATGCCAGCAGGGGAGGTGGGAGGAGCCTGTTCAGGTCGTCTCCCTGGAGGCTACAGCAAGAAAGAGGGGATGATGTGAAACTTACAGAGCAGACAGTAAGACAGCAGGTCTACCTTAGGTGCCAAGAAACATGGTGAATTTAGGGTATCGAGAGGATTCAGGGGAAGAAGAGCCTCTGTTGAAATAAGAGCGGCGGAGCTGCGTCCCCAGCACCCGGCCGCCCACATGGCTAGCTTAGCTTATGACCCGAAATAATTACACGGAAACTGTATTCTTTTAATCACTGCCTGACCCATTAGTTCCAGCCTCTTATTGGCTAGCTCTTACATATTGATCTAACCCATTTCTATTATTCTGTGTAGTCCACAAGCTGGCTTACCAGGAATGATCTTAGCCTGCGTCTGTCTGGAGTGGGACACATGGCGACTCACTGACTCAGCTTCTTTCTCCCAGCATCCTGTTCTGTTTTCTCCGCCTACCTAAGGGTTGGCCTATGAAATGGGCCTAGGCAGTTTCTTTATTAATAAGAAATCATTCCCACATCAAGCCTCTTCACAACTCAGGAGTCAAGGCAGCCTACAGAGAGTGTGGTATTTCAGGGGCTGTTAAATGTTAAGAGCTGGCGATGTAAAGGAGGAAACCTTCTAGGTGGAAGAAAGAGAAGCCAAGGCAGAGAGGTAGAAGCTAAGGGCTGCATTAAAGGTTGTTAAGGAACATTAATTGCCTTGAAGGGAGGCAAATGTTACTGAAGGGAGGGCTGGAGGCTGCAGCCAGACTACAGGTGAGCATTTAGATCTAGTTGAAAACAAGCCAGGTTATGTATTTGTAAGGCCTGTCAACTCATCTCTTCTCTTCACTTGTTTGTGCCTTGAGAAAAGCCGTATCCCTGGGTCTCGGTTATCCTGTGTGTGGTATGGTGGTAAAGATGCTGTCTGCCTCACTGGGGTACACAGATTCTTTTATACATCTCTAAGAACTTAGAGTGGCGCACAACACCATGTAAGGACTTTACAAATACTGGCCATTCTTACTACCAAAGTGTAGCTTCAGAGACTCTTAGCTGAGGCATGAGGGAGAGTGGCAGGAAAGGAGAAGGGATGAGGGGAGGCGATGCAAGTCCAATCAGTCAGGAAGACCAGTGAGGGTAGAGAGGGAGGGAGCTACTTGCCACACTGTGAGGACTTTTTAAATTTTCTTTCTACAACTGCCCTGTATTTGTTGTTTCTATCTATGTCACTGTGACCGCAATACCTCCCAGAAGCCACTAAAGGCAGAAAACAGTTATTTGTCTCCTGGTTTCAGAGGGTTTCAGTCCTTCCTGGTGTGGAAGTCTTTGTCCATTGTGGCAAAGACTGTTCACATTACAGTGGACCAGGAATCGGGAAGTAAAACTGGAAGCAGCCAGGAATAACAAGCCTCTAATACCCCTCCCTTGATCTCCTTCCTCAACACAAGCTTTGCTTCCTGAACTTTCCAGTATCTCCCAAAATACTGCCATCAGCTGGGACCAAGCACACAAAACACCAGCCTGCTGGGAACATTTCACACTCAAGCTGTAACTTGGCCTTTTTTCTTACCCAGACTCCAGATTCCCCTGTGATACCAGAAAGCCGTTGGCCGGTGCCCATCTTCACCAGAGAGCTGTTGGCCGGTGCCCATTTTCACCAGAGAGCCTTTGGCCGGTGCCCATCTTCACCAGAAAGCTGTTGGCAGCTGCTTCGTTTCACAGAGCACTAGGCCTCTCTGATCCTCCCAAATTCTACGAAGCTGGCTGCATTTCTACACAAGTTAACCGCCGTTCCTGGAGTCGCCATCAGAATTATACGGTGCCCAATGTCTACGCTGGCTTTGCATTTTCTGATTGACAGCACATTTTGTTGCTGAACATCAGCTTTGCCTTATTTATTTGTGCATCTTCAATACTCACTGCAGTGATGGGAGAGGAGTAGCAGTCTACGCCGGCTTCTAAATAAATTAATAAACCACAGAACATGTGTTTTCTTATCTCTTTTCCCCACACCAATCCATGTCTTTGTTAAATTAAATAATTTAGTCAAGAGACTGGATAGATGGTAGTTATTACATTGTTACTTTGCCCTAGCACATGGTTGCCTCTGTCCAGCTGGCTTCCGGTCTGCTTTGGGGGGCAGGATCTTCATAGGGGTAAGGCCTAGGATCTCTTCCTGGATAAGCTCCCACCAAGCCAGAAGCACACAATTCTGGTCCATTGCACCAAAATGACTAAATTTTTAAACAAGCCGATTTAGGTGGAAGATGGGTTAACAACTTCTTGGGAATTGATGTCCCCTACTGACTTGTCACTGTACTAACCCTTTGTTTTCCTGTTCACACCTAGACCTCTGGCTTCCCACTGTAAAGTGCAACCAACCAGATGGTTCCTGGTCTTCTCAGATCTGAGGATCAATCACCCAGACCACAATACTTTATGGCTGTTCCATGGCCCTCACTGGACTAACGAAGCTGTAGTAACTGGTTTCTAGATGCCCACTCCTATCTGCAGAGTGGACATCACCATGGGAATTGTCAAACTGCTTTAAGTATTGGTTTGTCCATTGATGAAACAAAGACAATAATAGCCATGTCTCATCCGCACACATAAGAAATAAGCTAACTCAAGCTAATTTGAAGCTTTTCTGAGTTCTCTAGAGAATAAAACATTATAAAGAAGACCCTCATGTTGCAATTGTTCAGAACTAACTTCCTTTAAAAAACAAAACAAAACAGTGTCTCGCTGCTTTGGCAAGTGTGCTATTACAGTTTTCATTAACTAGTGTTTTACTACTATGAAATCACTAAGGTTGAACTAGTAATGATGAATTTCATAGGTTTAGAAATGGAATAGTGTTATGATTTTACTTAAGTAAAAAGACCTCATGAAAATGAGTAACATTGCAGAGGGCAGCAGTGTTCAGTGGGACTCGGGGCAGCCCTGCTCAGTGGGATTTGGGACAACAGTGCTTGGTGGGGTTCGGGACAGCAGTGTATGGTGGAATTCAGACTTGATATCTGATTTCCAGCCAACACTACTAAGATCCTGCTTCTTGTGTAGGAATAACGGGCTGGGTCATCTCTAAGTTCTTTTTCCGTGATCTGAAAAGTTAATTCTTTTTTTTTTTAATTTATTTATTTATTGAGGATTTCTGCCTCCTCCCCGCCCCCGCCTCCCCTTTCCCTCCCCGTCCCCCGATCAAGTCCCTCTCCCCCATCAGCCCGTAGAGCCATCAGGGCTCCCTGACCTGTGGGAAGTCCAAGGACCGCCCACCTCCATCCAGGTTTAGTAAGTTGAGCATCCAAACCGCCCAGACCCCCCCAAAGCCAGCCTTGCTCCACAA
This sequence comes from Microtus ochrogaster, assembly GCF_000317375.1. Taxonomy (NCBI): domain Eukaryota; kingdom Metazoa; phylum Chordata; class Mammalia; order Rodentia; family Cricetidae; genus Microtus; species Microtus ochrogaster. The sequence goes on along the minus strand of NW_004949122.1, from coordinate 4,151,177 downwards.
GTATGGAAAACTTTTTAAAAAATCTTTATTTGAATTCAGTTTCTTAGTGGATGAAATGTTTGTTCATTCAATATTTGATCACCCTCTTTCTAGCATCATCAATCCTATTCACAGAGTAGTATTGCTTGCTCTTAACCTGATTCATCACATGGATAGAACAGTCCATCACAGTGAAATGTGAACAGGACAATGGTCCAGAGTCCAAACCTATTCTACGTCTGAGCCCCCCTACCCCCATCTTATTTCTTTCCAGCTCTAACAATCTATTCCATGTGGGCATGTGACCTTCCTTTCATGGAATAAAGAGTCTGGGTATATTTTGACATTACAGCAGGGACTGAGGAGCACTGAAACCCTGCCCTGACTTTCTACCCTTGCTACAGGGTACACAAGGGAGCGGTGTCAATATGAGTCACAGAACCTTTGGTAAAACATCTTCATTGAGGTACGCTAGGTGCATTGGGAAAGTATCTGTTGTATGTGATTTGAAGTGAGGAAAGAGCCTCTGTGTTGACGGCTACCCCAGCACCAGTTCTGCTCACTACCAAGCTCTCTTATAAAACTAGATGGAAGAAAGTAGAGTTTGGGCTGGGAAAATGGAAAGAGAAGGCAGCACCAAGCCTCTTCCACATCTTCCCCGACTCCAAGTAGGAACTGACAGGATGGATGCAAGAGAAGGCTGGCTCTGCCCAGCTTGGAACTGACGTAAGTCTAGTCAGAGGCACGAATCCTCTTCTTACTTATTTATTTTTATATATTTTTATTTAACAACTGAAACTATGCATTCATTCATTTATTATTCACTTATTTTTCTATTGACTGTGCATGAGTGTTTTCCCGGCTTGTAGGTCTGCACACCACATGTGTTCTTGCTGAGACCAGAAGACAGGAAATGAAACCTGAGTCCTGGGTGTTCTTAACCACTGATCACTTCCTGAGTTCCTATGGGCCCTATCTGTGAAGATCCCTCTCACAGGGGAGCAGGGGTCATCAGATAGACCTAGATGGCCTAGCGGTGCGGCCATTTCCTTTCTTCTGCAGTAGAACTAGTGAAACAATGAGTCTAGATGGGAAGCAAAATTGGAATGGAGACAAGAGGCGTGAAGGGCTCTGGTGCTGGCTTGTGCTGCCACCTTCCCTAGTAGGCATTTACTTGCTTTTTACCTCAGAGCTCCCAACACAGCCCCCTCACTGGTTCTAATCCCCAGTATTCCTTTGGTGGGTGCCTGGCCAAGTCAATACTCAGCACAAAAAGTTTTAGGGTTTGTCCCCCAATTTCAAGTTATATAGCAGAACAATGAAGATTCTTAGACACCTAAGGGAAAGGTCTATTGGAGATTTAAAGGCTGCCTATGATTTTAGGAAAATTTAGCCACAAGTGGAAGGGTGTGTGTGTGTGTGTGTGTGTGTGTGTGTGTGTGTGTGTGTGCAGGTATGTAGAGAAAGACAGAGTATTTACTTTTTTTAAAAAAATGAGATGATTACTTGACACAAATAAAAGACTCCAGCAACCATGAGAGTTTCGTGACTGTGAGAACAATTCCCATTTGTTTCCACTGCCCTGAGATAAATCAAGGCCAATTTATCTCTATTCCAGGACTGAATGTCTTCACCTCTCCCCACTTCTATTTAAAAGATTCCCAACCTCAAACCCACCCAATTCCAGACCACTTGGGCATTTCAGGATTCTAATGTTGCTTCTTTATGTCTTTATTGCTCCTTTGATAGAGAAATTGAAAAAAAGAAAAAAAGATATGCAGAAGAACAACAAAAAGCTATAATTATGAAGATTCAATTTAATTTTAAAGCTTGTGGACAGAAAAGAAGAAGCCAGAAGAGAAGGGCCCAAATTAATTTAGCAGGGAAGCATTGCATGAAATATTGTTGAAGTTTAATAACCATGCAAAGACAGATGATATGTGTGGAAAAATTAGTTGTAGGACCTCATAATAGTCTATTAATATTTCCTACAGGCGCAAAACCTTTTTCTGAATAATTGTGACAAAGCAATCTTTTGAAAAAGAGAGAGCTGAAAAAAAAAAGAGTCTTCAAAAGGAGACAGAGATGATGAAGGCGCTGGAAGGAGAGGCGACTGTCAGTAAGGAAAGCTGGCTGGGGAACGCAGCTCACTACAGCCTGGCCGGAGAGATCCAGCTCAGAGGGGATCAGAAACCACATGGAAGGCATGCACGTGTCCATCAGCACCCGAGAGCTGGGAAGACAGCATGCTTTCTCAACAGTCCTAGTTATAGTCTTTATGCGAAGTAACTAGTCTTCCTGCCTATAAGGTCAACATGACTGGAAAAATAAATAAAGCTCAGACAGCTTTGGATTGACTGATTGGTGGCTGGAGTCCCATGAGGTATATGGAGAGAGGGAAAGCCGAGGAGTTTTCTGCCAGTACTAGGGGTTCGGCTGCTCCCTTGATTCTAGGAATGATTCTTCAGGCTACTTCTTCCTGCAGAGACCCAGTTCTGCCTCTGCTTTTACAAAGCCTGGGCTTCTAAGAACAAAGGATCTGAGTTCCTTTATTCTGCTTTAGCAGTGGGGAAAATTAGTCCACACACTCCAAATGCCAGAGAATATTCCTCCAGGGGAGACCCAATAAATACACATTGGTTGAATTGGGTTGTGTTTCAGGGAACAAAAAGAGTAAAGCAAAGCAAAATGATACTCGTTAACAGCATGTTGTTTGTGATATAAAAACACGGTGCTTTCTGTAATCCTCACAACAAACTTGTGAAGCTGTTGGCATCCTGCCCATCATGCGGAAGACCTTCCCCACTTCTCCTGCATTCAGGAACTGGTAGAGTCTGAGGGTTAACCCCCCCTGCCCCTTGCCTGTAGAAAGGTTGGTGAGGTTGGCTCCCCTTCCATCTTGCAGGGGTCTGTCCTGCCCCTTGTTGACTCATGGATGCTAATTTTGGCCCAAATTCTTAAATTTACTCTGTCTAGAAGATAGCTTGGAGTGATTCTAATGAGCACAGGTCTACCCAGTACTCAGCCTTTAGAGTGCATCCCTCCCAGAACAAGAAAACCGCGGAGCATCTGGTATGGGAACACATGAGGCAGAGTCATTGCACATCTGTCAGGAAGTCCTGGAGGCTCTGAATAGCATGGTCATGGACGTGGGTCCCAGCTCTCATCCTCCAGGTGATGCCATTTGGATGCTTAGAGGGTTGGAGATTCTCCTGTTTCATCAGGGAGACACAGGCAAGTTTCTGTTTGCTACTGAATCAAGCCATGTGTGCTTGGCTGAGACAATGGCATCCATAGCATTCCATTATCAGAGGGCTGGGCTAGACATGGACCATCAAAAGAAATCTACAGGGCTGAGATTTGTGTGACATACTCACAGCCGTCACTGCGTTTCAACCTTTAGCCTTTTTTTTCTTCCCACGATGAACCATATCAAGACCTACACTGACTACCTTAAGCTCTTTAATATTCAATACATTATTCTTTTTGTTGGGGTTTAGTTTTTGCTGTTGCTGTGTTTTATATTTTGTTGGGTGTTAGGGAGCAGTTTGGTAGGTGTGATTTTGAGATTAGTTTTTTGTTTTTGTTTTACTTGGTTTGTTGGTTTGTTTGTTTTTGAGGAAAAGATTTTAAAGCCCAAGATAGCCTCAAACTAAGGATGCAAGCTAAGCTAGCCTTTGAACTATGGTGGTTCTCCCAGTTCCAGGCTCTTGGGCACTGGGATTTAAGATGTGCACCACCAATATATTGTTCTGGGTCCATTATATCAGAAAGGAGTAGTCTGTGGTCCTGATGTGGGGACAGGACTACACTTAGAGCTGGAGAATCACCCAAAGCTAAACTGCAGTTGCCTCTTTCCATCACCCCTTTTCCCGGGAATATTGAAAGCCCATCAACAATTCAGATGTCTTCCCGTGAATCTTGGGGTCACTGCTGAAGGCCAGGCAAGGAGAATAAGTCCTCCTAGGCATGACCATTTCCAGAAGCTGACAACCCCATAGCATGTGAGATGGGATAAAGCCTAGAAACACCAAGATTTCTCCTGTTGATGAGGCAACAATAGCAAGATGGGCACTGGAGGATGTACAGGATGGTCATCCTAAAGGATTCTTCCTGTAGTTTGGATACAAAATATCCCCCCAAAATATCATATGTTAGAAGTTTGGTCCACAGCTGGAGGGGGCAATTGAGATATGACCAGATCATGAGAGTGCTGGCTTAAACACTAATCTACTGATAACTTCATAACTGAGTGGGCTAATGGAGGTAAGCTGAAGGGAGAAACATAGTGCTCTTGGGATCTTTGAGGAGCACGTCTTGTCCCCACACTCTTTCTCTCCTCTTTGCTTCCTGGCCACTTTAAGATGAGCAGCTTAGCTCTGCGACAGCATAATGTACAGCCTCGCCTCAGGTCCCAAAGCCACAGATCCAGCCAACCACGTGCTGGAATCTCTGCTGGAGAAGATGGATAAAAACTGTGGTGTGGCACAGCCGGAAGCATTACCTTTCCATGACGCACTCCCGCCTACCCCTGAATTTTATCAAAACTCTTCCTGAGGTACGGCAACAGATTTGCATTTTTATGCAACATGCAAAGATTTTTTTTTTTTAAAGAATATCCTTAGTAGGTAAGTCAGTGATAAAATCCTTAGGGCTAATACATACACAAATTAGAATTATCGAAGAATAACATCCCAGGTAGTCCTTCATCTAACATTTCCTGGGAGCCTCCACTAAGCGCTGGAGAGATAACGCAGATCAGGGCGGCTCTAGGGGGCCATTGCCTCGCTGGAGTGCAATAGGATCATGTTAAGTACCCAGAAGTGCTCCTGTCTTCCATGGCTTTCCCAGAAGCCTTCCTCTTTCTGGGAAATCATCTTCTTCTCTGAGTCATGTGCTTGTAAGGGAGCAGCTGTTGTAGGGATTTTGCCTTTGTGTCATTTAAACTTTTGTATGATGAAACACCCAAAAGACTGTCTTAAAGTATCTGTAGTTTATGTAACCATGGGTCAGCATCTCAGTCCAATCACACCCAGGTTGTTCTTAGGGTCCTATCTGAACACACTGATGACACCGATGGACCGCTGCTTAGCTCTGCTGCTTGTGTATGCTTGCTTGACTGCTTGTCAAGTGGGGATGGCAAGAAAGACTGGTCCACATAGCTCAGGGTAGGACAGACAGGATGGGCTTTAGTGTAGGGGGCCTAGAACTGAAAACATACCACTTATGCTCTATCGTATTCACTCCCAAATGAAGGCCAAGGCCAACCCAAGTTCAGGAGTGAGAAGACAGACTTCACTTCCTGATGGAGAAATTACAAAGGAAGGAAGGAGTGGTGAAAGCTTGTTCAATTCTGTAGTTGGTCACACCCTCTGGCCAAGCTAGAAAGCAAGTGACCAATCATAGTATTTCTCTCCCTATAATAAGCTTCACTCACTGACTTAGATCTTATAACTACTATTTTAGTCAAAGGTCTTCATCAGGCCTTTTCCTCTTGTGGTCAGAGAGCTCTGTATTCATGAGTCTCTGCTAGGAAAACGTGAGCCCACTGTCAGCAATGTGCTCCCCCATCCTACAAGCCCACATTAGACACAGAAGATTCTCTTTTTTGTTCTTATTGGCTGAGAATTCCATGTATACATATAATGTGTTTTGGCCAAATCCATCCTCCATTCTCTCTCTTCCAACTCTTCTCCTATGCCTACAACCACCATTTCCTCCAATTTCATGTGTGCTTTTTGTTTGTGCAAACCCATGAAGTCAACTTACGACTGCCATTATATGCCTAAGTGATAGTCATCTACTCCCTGGAGCATGGGTAGGCTCTCACGTGACATATCCGTGAAAAAAAAAACCTGTCTCTCTGTGCCCCTCTCTCTCTCTCTCTCTCTCTCTCTCTCTCTCTCTCTCTCTCTCTC
>NW_004949122.1:4131751-4145180 GCF_000317375.1 Microtus ochrogaster | reverse complement strand
GAGTCAGAGTTTAAATGAGGTGTAATCTTACTCTAGCTACAAATCAAGTTCAAGTGCTCACAAGACTCTAACTCCCACCTAAAATGGGCCCCTCTTGTTGAAAATCTCTCTCTCTCTCTCTCTCTCTCTCTCTCTCTCTCTCTCTCTCTCTCTCCCCAGCCTCCCAGCAGCTATCAATTGCCAATAGTTCCTCAGCTAAGGGTGGGACTTCTCGTCTCCTGCTCCGTCCCTGTTGGGATTGTGTTCTCCTTGAATTTCTATAGATCTTATGCATGCAATTACAGCTGCTGTCAGCTCATATGTGCAACTGTCCTTGTTGTGTCTAGGAAGTGCATTTTCACTGCAGTCCCACACTGCCTCTGTTTGGATTCCATTAGCTCCTACCCTTTTGTGGGTTTTTGTTTGTTTGTTTGTTTGTCTTGTCTTGTCTTATTTTTTTGAGGCTCCTACCTTTTCTATGATTGCCAAAGCTTTCTAATTAGTTGACATTTTGATCCAAGCTATGTTTTGATGTCTATAGCCAAGTGTATTCCTCTAACATGAGATTAAGGTCATATTTGCCTAGCTGAAGGAACAATGGCAATGAGAAATGGTGATCCAGAGGTCAATTGTTTGGGCAGAAGGGGTGCCCAGAAACCATGGCAGAGTGACAGCAAAAGAACAGACAAAAGTAAACAACAAACATCTCCAAAGAGAGGCAGTTACTTGGGGGAAGCCTAAATTTTAGAAGAGGAACAGAAAGGAGGGATGAAAAAGGCATTTGGACCACAATATATGGGGTTTTAATAACATAATAAAGAATTCAAAATTTGCTTTATAGTTGAAAAGATATTTTAAAATTGAGAATATCATCATGAAATCAATCTGAGGATAAGTAGAATGATTTCAAGGACAAAAAAATGAATCAAGAGATAAATCTTGACACAGTGGGACCTTAGATTGGGTCTGAAGAAAGTAGTGACAATGAAATAAAGAACAAGGGATACAGACACGCAAGACAACAATGAAAAGGAGCAGAGGGCAGGACAACGTGAACAGCAGGAGAAGCTTGTCGTGAAGCCAGATGTTGGATTCTAGATGAGGGACATATATTATGGCTGAACAATCTATTATATAGCCAGCCAAGGCTAGGGAAAGTTCAGAAAGAGGTTGGAGCCAAAGAAAGGTCTGTGGAAGCCATCAATCAGTTATTAGATACCCATGGAAGACCCTGTATAAGATGGTCACTGTGAAAGATGTCAAGAATATTACAGTGCACAGAGATAGCCCCTGGACTCAGGCAGGTGTGAGGACTGTTAAACTGTCAGCAGCAAAGTCAACAAGGAAAACACTACTTGTGTTCTTCCAAGCACAGTAAGAAAGGGGAGGGCAGCTTGACTTCTAAATGAACGCCTGAGAATGAGCATTGAGACCTAATAGGGTTTAGAGTAGACCCCACAGCCCTTGCCACGTACCCTCTACCTTCACCAGCATCCATCCCTGTTTTCAGTTCTATCATACAATTCATCTGTGATTGCTGTTTTCTGCAGGACTGAAAAAAACCCAAATGTCCAGCATTTATATTTGTCTTCTGGGGAGACATATTCAAATCACTATCAGAAGCAGTGCTAGAAAAGCCTCAGGTATCTCCTGCCACACCGACGATGGCAGCTGGAAGGAAATCATTTGGCAAGGATGAAGGAGTATGACTCACCAAGATTGAGGACCAAGTGCTGCCTCTCAACAAGATTTACACAGGCGCTCCCGCCTCAGGGATCACGCACATCCCTAGAGCAACTGGGAGCCAACTGGGAGCACTGAGGACGGAAGAGGCCGAGAGGCAGGTGGGAATACCAAAAGCAACACCGGCCGAGCAGAAATGGAATTCGCGCCTCTGACGTCCCCTTTGCTTGCCTATTTTCACTTTTATAGAGCAGCCGGCCCTTCCCAGTCCTCCCCAATTTCCCCTTTTCTTCTCTTTCTTCCTTTCTTTAAATGCAGTCTAATCCCGAGTGTGAACTGATGTAGTTTGTGTGTTAGGGAGGAAAAAATCTCTCTCTTTTTCTGCCTTTTTTTTCTTCTTCTTCCCCTGGCCCAGTTCATTATTTTTCTTTCTTGTCACTCAGTGTGATAGGTTGAACAGAAGTGCACAGATGAGCACTGAAAACGGTGTCACAAGGCCTTAATCTAGTCTTTAATGCCTGACTTCAGAGATGTCATTTATCTTCTAACTGCAGCAGGCATCCACCAACTTTATCTCTAATAATATATTGATGGATTAAAAGGGTCGGGCAGGAGACCGGGCTGGAAAAATTGCTTATTGACATCAAAATACAGTGCCCTCAACCTGATAAACATGGAGGGCTCGTGTATCTCCCAGAATAGTTGGCGTAGCTATAATTTTTTTTCTAACATGTTTCCCCAGGTTCATGGGGTGGTCCAGTAAAATAAACAAATACTAAACATTATTTCTGTGCTGACATGGCCAGGGAACACACGAGATATTTTCGGAACACATTTCTAGTGTCAGATTTGTAAATACCCCTTCCTTATTTATGACGTGCTACAGCACAGTCTATGACAACTTGAAACAGGCACCTATAGTCTTGGTAGCATTCAAATATTCTCCATGCAGTTTGCCGGGGCAAAGCCCCTGGTAGCACCTGATTATGCTTTTGGATAGTCGGGTAAAGCAAGGCTATTTCACCAGGGAAACGAGGCCAGTAATCTCGGAATGTAAATGAAGGAGGCCTTTGAAGAGCTTCCCTCTGTTATTCTTCTCTTTATTTCATTGTTTGGTTGGCAAAGATGTGGTTCAGAACCTGGACCGTTATACCACATACACTGTGCCCATATAAGTCAATTTGAGAATAAAACAAAAAATAATCCACAACTTCTAACTCCTGCTTAATGGGTAGTTCCTAAATCATCTCTTTTCAAAACTCCTTCTTTTGGATTGAATGCTGCCTCATCTTGTTTTTAAATGTATGAATTATTAAGGGTGGCCTCCTGGGGATTTATTTTTTATTTTATGAGGTTCAGTTTGGTGGTTTCTGCCTAGTTTTTACAATTGGAAAGGACTTCTTCAGTTCAACTTCCTTTGTTTTGAAAGCAAGCTCCAAAAAATGTCTTACTCATACTGTGTCAAATGAGGACAGGTCAACTTATCTTTTTAAATCATGGCATAATTTACATTATTCCTCAGTATAGGGGTAATGCCATAAAGGTTGTCTGGTAGATGTGTCTGAAGGCATCCACACAAAGAACCCATTATTCTAGCATTTTGTACATTTTAAACACAGTCTTTGCTGAAGACAAGAGCATCTTATTCAGGACCACCTAAGCTGGGGTCCTAGATGCCTGTGTCTGGCGGAGCCCACAGAAGAAAACTGCACAGCTGAATACTAAGTATTCAGGCATGCCCATGGCTAAGCTCACAGATAGCTACCCACCACAGCTGTGGAACCCATGCAACAGGGCCATTCTCCCTAGCAGCAGTTTCCCATCTATAAAATAGATATAAGAACTGCACCATTTTACAGGAGAGCTATGAGGATCAAATGTGTCCACAAATCAGGGCTAACTAACATAGCATCCAAGGCATGGTGAGTGCTTGGCATGTGCTTCCTCTGGCCGTCAGCATCTCTAAACTTATTCTTGGACTTCTAAGGATGTCTCATCCCAATGGAAGCATGACTTGAGACTTGGCTATGTAAGGAGAGCATCTACTCATTTACAAAGATAAAAGGAGACTTTGGGTGTTATAGGGGATGGCCAAACAATATCGGCAAACACCAGCAAGTAAAGGTAACAACAGACACAATTTGCAGGACACTGAACCTCTACCACCATCAACTCCAGGTCTGCTCGACTCTAACACCAGGCTCTCAATTCTATCATTTCCCTTGCAAGCCATTTCAGACTGCAGAAAACAGGGTTCAGAGCTGGCACATTCCATGAGCAAACGGGAGCACACAACTTCACGTACCTACCACCTGGCCTTTTTATAGTCTTCCACCCAGGCAGGAGCCTGTGGCTGATCGTCCCCAAACTTCAAATCTCCAGTCTAGAAATTTACTCCCCCGTACTCTGCTTCAATGGCTGTAGTGATAAAGAAATCATCGATTCTTGGTGCTGTCCTCAAATGAAGTCAACCCAGGGTACAACAATAAGCAGGCCTAGAAACCTTGCTCAACTGTGACAGGGTCTGTGCTCACAAGCGACTGTCCGCACAGTAGATGACATTCCTGAAACTTCCGGTTAAATTTATATTTTCAATAGCTATGGGAAGTTCAGACATTGCAACTTTCTCCAATAATTTAGTTGGATTTAATGAAATTAAAAAAAAAAAAAAAGCAAAGAAGATTCAAACCCAAGTTCATTCCTGTATAGGTTTGGTCAGCTGCAAAGAAAAGTCACTGTGTGGCTTAATACAATAGACTGCTGTCGAACATATCTATACCTTGGATTTCAGCTTTGACCCTCACTATAACTCTGCATGATAGCAGCAACATGAGGAAACGGGAGTTCACAAAGAGTGAGCCACTTGCCCATCATTGTGTAGTGCAATGTTAGGATTCAAAACCAAGCCTCACCGGCTGATTCCACTGGTCCTATTGTAGCGGTGGGTGACATACATCTGAAGTTTGGGGCTCTATAAGACCACAGGGAGGACAGCTCATCTTCCCAACAAATTCTGCTATAGAAGGAAGCACAACAAACCTGGGCATGACAACAAGGCCCTTAGGCTTAAGCTACAAAATTCAATTCTCACTAGTGGGATTTTCCTTGAGAATAGACCATCTCTTTTAAATTCGCATGTACTGCCTAGAGACCTCAATGAGACTAGAACTCTATTTTAATATCCAGAGGGTCCTGTCATCATTTTCACAGGCTCCTAAGAACTTAGTTCCCAGAAGGTAACTAAGGGGCTCTATGTTGCTGATGAGAATTGACCTCTTCTTGTCCGATGGCATCAGAAACCCTGACTTCATGGAGCAAAGGCTCCGGTTTCCTCCTGGATCTCCCATATTGCTCTATCCAGTATCGTCCTCACGGTCTCTTCGTTTGTCCCTTGCTATAGAGTGATCATCAGCATGTCCACTACTCAGCTGGAAATGGGGTGTCAGTGTCATGTGATACTTCTCGTACTTCCTGATCAAGCAGAGCAGGGGAGCACCCACTGCTACACTGAAGAATCATGGCCCCATGGTTGCTGTTCTCCTTTACATTTTGATTATATAATAAAATGCCTATGTATTGACAGAGGTAGCAGACCCATTAGGCTAGCCTTTACAAGCCCCAGTTGTTGGGGGCTCTCTTTGAAATGTGGGGAACTTGGTGGTTCTGTGTCTCCAGTTTTCATCCTTCACTGACAGTCTCAGGACAAGCACAAGTCCCCGCATCACCGTCACATATATAATTTCTTCGCGCTATAAATCGATTGAATAAGAAGGCAGAGGCCATTTTCAAAATTATCAAGAATACATACTTGAGTGATTGAAAAGCCTACTAAAGAGAGATTAAATGAATTTCTAATACAGTAAAAGAACATGGAGACTATGAACATGTCTTATATGAGCAAATAGAAAGTATGAATAAAATAGACTGGAAGGAAAAAAAAACATTACTTTTTAATAGTTAACTATTTTTAATAGTTAATAGCTTCTTTCCAAAATTGATGAAAGGCAAGATTCTTCAGATTGAGGTATCAGAGTAAACCTCAAACGAAGAAAATTAAAATGTATCCAGTCCAGGCATACCTCAATGGAAATACAGGAAAGCTGTAGCTTAAAGGACTGTCTTGTGGTAATGAGAAAGGAAAGGCTGGATGTGAGCTGTAAGGGACAGGAAAGGCCAAGGCACGTGCTGATGGGAAATAGCCTTACATTTACCCAAACTGACACCTAAAGACAAATAATAAATTTTTCAAACAAAAAAAAATTAATGAGGGGAGGGAAGGGGAAAGAAATGTTGTGGATAAAGACCAGAATAAGAATGGTCTTTAAAAATAAGCAAATAAACAAAACAAACCATTACTGCTCGGGAATTACATTGCATAGAAAATTTAGAGGAAGAACGAAGGAGACCTTGAAAACATTCCAAGGGACATTTATCAAGGTTAGAAAAGGAAAGCCAAAGTGAGGGATGAAACCGCAAAGACAGGAAGAGAAGTGGCAGCTGAGCTGTGGGAAGTGCTTTCTCTGCTTGCTTTCTCCATGGCTGGATATCCTCCAAGCAGGACCACTTTCTTATTGTTCTCCGGATGTTTTGTTTACTAAAGCTCTTTGGTTTCTGTTTAACAACTGAACACATCTTCCCAGGAAAGTTTTGAAGTCTACCATTTAGCCAAAGCCTAACACGACCATGACACACTTAAGCCGTACCGGCTTAAATCAACTCCCCATCCTTCCTTCAACTCCTTATATAGCCACATCAAAACACACGGGACCTTGTTCTTCCTCTCTCTCTCTCTGTTTTGCTACTCTTTGGACATAGCTGGTCTAGAAAATCTCAGTTCTGCCAGGGTTGAGCAATAAAATAGGAAACAATTGTGGCATTAGGAGAACGAGATTAGAACAAGATATTTTGAAAATAAGCAAAACTTAGCAATACATAAAGACTTAGTATATTCCCTAGGGCAGAGGGAAACTGACTATCCCAGGTGTCTGTTGCTATGACAAACTACCTTAAAACAATTGTATCTCATATTTTAACAGGACAGGAAATGAAGCAGGACCAAGCTGGGCGATTCTCCCCACATGACTCTGGTAAGGATCTCCTGCTAGTATTCAACTGTTGAGTTTGTGGTCTGGAGACCCAAAGCCTGAGTCTTGTACTTGGCATCCTGTGGGTGAAGTCTAGAAGCCTGGGTGTCACTGAGCTACCTCCCATTCTAGGTAATCTCAAAGCCTCTCCATAGAGCTTGTCCAGCAGGGTGGTGGTGGGACAGTCATTCCTCCCCCACACTGTAGACAGCTGAAGGTCCCAACAGAAACTTGGGGCAACTGGTTTTGTAGGTCTGTGTGCTGAGCTGACATAGCTTCATTTCTCCCAGGCCCTATTCATTCTCAAACACACTCACTCAGACTCAAGGTAAAGGGTCTAGTTTTCACGGAGAGGAGAGTCAAAGAATCTTCAGCCGTCTTTAATGCATCCCATAATGTTTCACCACAGGTTTAGATAGTGTCTCCAAAGAAATAGTACAAAAAGAAGTAAAAAGCAGAGAGCGTATGGTAAAACAAAAGGAGCAAAAGGGAGGTAGGCTAGCACAGGTCCAGAAGAAAAAGACAAAACCATCAGGGACTCCAAGGATTAGATTATGCAGAAAACACTGGAAAGCAATGTTTTCATGTGTACACTCAGTTGGGGGCTTTGTTTTTTTCTTTTTTTAAATTATTTATTTATTTATTAAAGATTTATTTCTCTTCCCCACCACCGCCTCCCATTTCCTTCAGTTGGGGGCTTTGTTAAAGTACAGCCTCAACTAAGTTGAGAGCAGGCCCAGGATTTTGCATTTCTAACAAGCTCCCAGGTGATGCTCAGATGGAGTAGCAAGGTCACAAACAATGTAGAAAACAATCATCTAAAACCAAATTACATACTTGGGAAGCTGAGGCAGGAAGACTGTCAAGAGCTGTAGGTGAGCTGGGCTAGAGTGAGACCCTGTCTCACAAACAGTGTCAAAAAATACACAGTGATGAAGAATTTCTAAGACCTAGGGATAAAATGATAGCATTAGAAGATAAGAAAGCCATACTGAATATGTAAGCAACAGCCACATTGAGTGTTTAAGTAGCAGCAAAATTGAACATATACATAATAAAGCCAAAACAAAGGTAATAACATATTTGCAGACTAGAAAGTCACAAAGCATCTGTGCTCCAATAAAGTAGAAAAAAATCTAGTTAGCCTCCCACCCAGCCATCAAATGGGAACAGGAAAGAAAAGATGGCTGTGCCCATCTTGATGGCTGGATCTGTAACAACTGGAATTAACAGGTATTATATAAAGTTGATAAGTCAGTCATAGAAATACAATCCCATACAAAGAAAAACATAAGACAAGTAGACAAAGTGCATTGCATGGAAAGAAAAAAGAAGTTAATAATATACTTCCACTGTTAAGGGAAAGTAGAGCTTATCGACAGGTGGGCTCCCAGGTGTGCTGAGATACTGACAGCCTTAGCCTTGAATACAGCTTTGAGATCCTAGTCAAAGCACCACCCCTACCCATGACCAGCTGCCACCAGATGTCATCCATTAACCCAACACGTCCTACAAATCACACCATCTGTTCTGAATTATGAAATGAAAGCTATTATAATAAAGATGTAATTATAAAGAGAACCATTAGAATAAACCACATCTTCGCTAAATACTAGAAAAACTAAGCAGAGGGGCAGAAGAAAGCAGAACATGTCGGGAATGATGTATGAAAAATATAAATAAGATGGCAAAAATGCTACCAGAAATAACAATCGTGCACATCCATGTAAATGAACTTTGCCCGAAAAGAAAAGATCTTCAAGTTGGATCACGAAACAAAACTGAAGGCAAAGGTATCTGGGAGGCACCGGAAACAGTGACTGAAGAAGGTTGAAAGGCCTGAGAATGGAGAACAGTGTAGTAAAGGCAGATGAGAAAAGGGGCGTAGGAAGTGAGCTGAGTAGCAGCGAGGTAAAGTTTAGACAATAAAATGTTCATCTTACAATGCCACTGAGCTCGCTCCACAAAGAAGATGAGCGTTTGCACACTCTCTGGGACCAGAGTTCACAAATGTCCACTACCACATTCATAAATATGCAACTAGTGGACTATTTAACTCAGCTCAGGCATATTAAGAAGAAATAGAAAAGCAAAGACCTAACTAACACAATTAATATGGTAATATATGAACATATATCAAACTCTGCACCTTGAAAGTGTGCCCGAGAGTCAAGTATACAACAAGGTATACAAAAACATGGGAAAACATACTAAGCCAAAAAGAAAATCTCTAAAAAGTGGGGGAAATGGTTTCTGATAACTATGAAATAAACTGAATTGATTTTTTATTTTGTTTTTGGTTTTTGAGAAACAAAAGGACATCTTTGTGAGATAATTTTTGAAGTTTTAATCAACACTTGGCTAAAAAAAAGAAACACAAACTTAAATTGGAGAATTTTTGTAGTATGATATTATTTATTTATTATGTATACAATATTCTATCTGTGTGTATGCCTGCAGGCCAGAAGAGGGCAGCAGACCCCATTACAGATGGTTGTGAGCCACCATGTGGTTGCTGGGAATTGAACTCAGGACCTTTGACGAGATCGGGCGCGTTCAGGGTGGTATGGCCATAGACACTCAGGACCTTTGAAAGAGCAGGCAATGCTCTTAACTTCTGAGCCATCTCTCCAGCCCCTGTAGAATGATATTAACGAAAACAATGTTAGTATCTCAGAGTCCATGGTGTACAAGTAGAAGAGGCTTGGAGGAAAATTGATAGCTGTCATCATTTTAACAGAAGGATAAAAAATAAATGAATTTATAATCTGTCTCAAATTATGGAGATCAGCATGATGACTCAGGGGTAAGACACTCAGTTCACAGCCCGAATACCTGCATCCCACCTCAACACCCACATAAAGATGGAAGAAGAGAATTTATATCACAAAGTCGTCCTCTGACCTCTGTACACTATGGTAATGCCAAAGCAATGGAACATAATGGTGACTCCAGTAGAGAACCCAAGTACACAGGAAAAACAATGGGGATGTTCTATTGGGAACTCACCAAGGCCATCTGGCCTGGGTCTGAAAAAGCCTAGGACAAAACCGGACTCGCTGAACACAGCGGACAATGAGGACTACTGAGAACTCAAGAACAATGGCAATGGGTTTTTAATCCTACTGCACATACTGGCTTTGTGGGAGCCTAGGCAGTTTGGATGCTCACCTTACTAGATCTGGATGGAGGTGGGTGGTCCTTGGACTTCCCACAGGGCAGGGAACCCTGATTGCTCTTTGGGCTGATGAGGGAGGGGGACTTGATTGGGAGAGGGGGAGAGAAATGGGAGGCAGTGGCGGGGAAGAGACAGAATTCTTTAATTAATAAATAGATAGATAAATAGATAATAGATAGATAGATAGATAGATAGATAGATAGATAGATAGATAGATAGATAGATAAAAACAAAAAAAACTTAATATATGCTAAGTTTAACTCCTCTCTGGCTAAAGATACTTTAGTCAATAACTGCTTTTAGGCAAATTGGGTAGCTCCCTAAAAAAATTAAATTTTACTTTATATTTCCAGATAAATTCCAAATATATCATGGCTTAAGCATAATAATAAAAAATTAAAGATAGTAGAAAATACAGGAGAATGTATTGCCTTGGAGTAAGAGTGATTTTATAAGACTCAAAAACTAGAAGCTTTAAATGTGAAAAGAAAAAAATGGCTCCATAAGAATAAAAAAACTTCTGTGTAGCAAAAAGTATAAAGCCAAAGTATTGAGGACAAATTAGAAAAATGTTATAAAATATTCATAATACCTAAAAACACCCAGATATTAATAAGAAGTAACTCCTAGAAATCAATGAAAAAAGGGCCATGAAGATAGATAGGAAAAAATGGAAGACCTCAAAATATAAATTCTCAGAAAAATAACTCAAATGAATCAGTGATATGGGAAAAGTGTTACTCATAATAAGAAACATACACATGGAAACTACACGGATATAACATGTTTAATTAGCTAAAGTTAGCAAAATATGAAAGGTTTATACTATACTCTACTGTGAAAGTCCAAGCTTCTCGTATATGGATCAGAGAAAATAAATATTAGAGTAATACTGATGGGAGATATTTTATCAAAGACTGTCAAGCTTACACAGGCAGACTCTTTACCCAGCAGTTCTACTTCTAGAGACTTCCCTTGTCCCGTGGAAATATTTGTTCATAATTCCAAAGTTTACCAGGTTGTACCATGAAGCATTTTTTTAGTAACAAAATATGATACACTACAGAAGGAATTTTAAAACACTGTATGAGACTGGAGAGTCAGCTCAGTGAATAAAGTGTTTGCTGCAACAAGCATGACGAGTTGAGTTCGGATCCCCAGAACACATGTGAAAAAGCCACAAATCTGCAACTTCACAATGGGAGGACAGAGGTGGGAATCTCCTTAGGTTCACTAGAACCCAGTCTACCCAAACATTGAGCTTTAGATAAACCCTGTCTCAAAAGTAAGTTGGAAGATTAATTAAGGAAGACATCCTGATGCTAACATAAAGCAAGCATACTCACACACCCACATGGACATGTGTACACACATACACACACACACATTTATACATACATACATATACACACATACACCCAACACACACACCTTACACACAGACATACATACACACACATATATACATACATGCATACACACATACACCCAACACACACAGACATACATACATACACACATACATACTTACATACACACACACATACAATGTTTTTTTTAAAAAGGACCCTATGTGGTATTCAAAAAGAGTGGGGGAGTGTTCTACAAAATAAGGAGCTAATTAGGAAAGATTTCTACATGTATATTTCTGGTGAAAAAGAAATCCTGGGTAGACACAGTATATTATGGTTTACCTTTCAGTTTTTGCAGGAGAACTAAGACTATAAATTGCCTTTTCCTGACAAAACTTGTGAAAGAAATTCAGAATAGTTCTAAGTCTAGTGTGAGATAAGGAAGTAGCTGAATGGGAGAGAATAGTGAAAGAGAGGTGTGTCCAACACATATACATATTATCCATTCAATCTGACATTTTTGAGAATGACCTGGAGAGTGAAATGAGAGGGTGACGAATCACTTAAAAATGAAAAACTATTTGAAACTTACTTAAAACGAACGTTCCTCACAAACCACAATGAACCACCCCCACTTCAAGTGTTGTGTTCCTAATGTTATTAAAACCTAAGATTTTTGTTGTTGTTGTTGTTGTTGTTTGGTTTTTTGAGACAGGATTTCTCTGTAGCTTTGGAGCCTGTCCTGAAACTCACTTTGTACACCAGGCTGGCCTCGAACTCACAGAGATCCGCCTGCCTCTGCCTCTCAAGGGCTGGGATTAAAGGCGTGCGCCACCACTGCCCGATAGAACCTAAGATTTAACTTGTGAATATATCTCTACATAAAATAAAAAATAATTCCTGTCCATGTTTTACTTTATGAGTAAATATATCATAAAGTTCTATATAGAGATATTTTTATAATTCTAGCAATATACAGAGCTGTGTTACTATTAAAAGAAAAGACTACTGAATTGTAGTATAATGAAGAACTTATCTCTTCAAATCATGACATAGAAGAAAAGATACCTTATTAAAGGAAAATATAAAAGTAAATTTGTGAAGATTCTAACAATATGTGGGTTAATGTTGATAGCTTAAATATTAGCATGCCTGTAAAATGTTGCTTTTGTATCTAATTTTGCTTTACCATCTTGGAATGAGAAGGTTTGTTTTGTTTCTGGGGTGGTTTGGAACCAACTATGCAAAGAAAGGATTAGATACATAGGTCTTAATATTTTCATCACTGTGAAATAATTGGAAAGGAGAGAGACTTGTCTATGCAGACAGGGCTGGGGTATAGGAAGACGGGTCACAAACACAGAGACTATCTCACTTCAGGGACAGAGCACTGGCAGGGCTGAATGCTCAGCAGTGAGCCACAACTGGCCTTAGAACAGGCACGGGATGAAGAGGCCAATTGCACCAGGCACCGTTAGCAGAGCTGGGGAGTGCCTTTGGGGAGGGGAACATTTAAGGCAGTTTCAAAGATGAAGTCAGAGTCCAGCCCTCAAAAGGTATCTTTGTTGGCACTAATAATATATAATTACTTATGATACAAATTTCTTATAAAATGAAGTTTAGCATAAGAATAAATATGTATTTTACTGAAGACAGAATATCTCAACAGTCAAAACCAATCACTGTGAGATGTTAATTGCATTGCCTCACACCATGCTGACAGGGAAAGGCAGACGGTAGTACATTGCTGTCAAATTATGCCAGGAACTGCCTGATTTCTGTCGTAAAAGACAGATTATTTTTTAAATGTGCAATTCAATTATTTGAAGTTCAACATACCTACTATAGTACTCAATAAATGTTGGGTGACAATTGCAATTTCCTGTTTCAGGTTTGAAATTTAGGGGTATTTAAAAGTAAACCATTTAAAGATTTTTTTTGTCTCACTTTGATTTGCTTCTTTATGTGATATTTGATTAACCACAGTCTGGGATTTAATCTGTGGCTATTTTATATGGTTTATTTCCAACTCCACTAATATTTTCAGAATGTTAAGCTTTATTTGTTTTAACATATAGATGATAGATATATAGATAATAGATAGATAGATAGATAGATAGATAGATAGATAGATAGATAGATAGATAGATAGA
>NW_004949122.1:4119922-4131651 GCF_000317375.1 Microtus ochrogaster | reverse complement strand
ATAGATAGATAGATAGATAGATGATAGATAGATAGATAGATAGATAGATAGATAGATAGATAGATAGATAGATAGATAGATAGATACAAAGACCAAGAAGGAAGAACTGCCCAAGAAGCCAGAGATAAACCACTGAAGAATGCTTAAAAAGCATTCAAAATGTAAACCAAGGTTGCTTTGGCCCCTTGCAGCTATCTCAAGTCACTTTTGCCTGACAACAAACCAATGGAGACTGATTAATTTGCAGGTATCCTAAGAATCCTCAGTACTCGCATAAATGAAGCTGTGTGAATTCCATACAAGACCAGCTGTTGCCCTCCCGCAGCACACAGCTGCTCTAGGCAAGCTTCTCGCCTACGTGAAGCATGCCCAGCCATTTCGTACCACATGTATCTCGGAGATTTATCCCATGTCATCCTACAATTAGGTTGTAATAAAATCGGCGCTGTGTTTGCAGTGTCTCAATGATGCCACATACTTTAGCTGAACAAGAGATATAAATTATCCTGAGCCCGGAGGAAAACAGTCTGGCAGAGAGAAGGGAGGGACAGGCTTATCTTTGAAAGTCCTCACTTGCTATCTCTGACCTCTCCCGTCAACGTTTTGAAGGCACTTTCTTTGATTCTGAGGAGATAAGGGGCACCACAAATACAGGGCTGATCATTTCAGGCAGATCGGAGTAATACTCAGAAACATCTGAACTCCGCACAAAACAATCATATTGGAGTCCTCATCACTCTCTTCGTTATGAATTAAATATATAATAAAAGCATCGGAGATAGCTATATCATGGAGTCTCAGTATTTGGGCTTTATAAACTTTACTTTGAATTCATCTGATAGTAAGAGCTGTGTGATCAATAAATGAAGCTGAGACTTGGAGCTAGAAAATTGCCCCCGAAGTGTCTCCTTCATACAAGGAGACAAAACCTCATTTTCCATTCCAAAGCCTGGGGTATTGACAGCCCATGCTATATAAACATGGAGGAGCATGGGACTGACTCTAACTTTGGGGAGATGCTTTTTCTCTGGAATACCTTTTCTGTTTCACCATTCGTCAGACCTTTTGAAGACTCCCTCAGCAGAAACTAGTTCCCCTTAGCTGCCCCCCTCCCCACCCCCCGCCTTCTAGTGTGGTACTAGGAGAAATCCAGAAACATAAAACTCAGCGTGAAAACACTGGCATGTTCTCTACTTATTCAGAAAGTAGTCTCAGAGGCTTGTTTGTCTGGTATTGATAAAAGCCAAGTGATGAGGGAGATCCCAATGGTTTCTGTATTTTCATCTCTGCATTTCCTTTGTGGTTTCCTGAACACTAAGTAATCTTCTGTTCCGAGATGCCCGTCAACTTGCCTCACCATGAACTTAGATGAGTAAAAAGGGCACTGCCAATCAGTTGGAAAGATACCAATCTCTTCAATTGTGAAGACTGCTTCTTCTTCACTTCTCTGATGGGCTAGAAGGTGCAGAAACTCACTGCCAAAAAGCTGTGAGGATGCTCTGGGCCTGAGGGTCACTCCTAATAATCACAAACCCCTACAGGACCAGGAGTGAAGGCACAGGTGGGAACGTAGAAGTGGAGCCACCAGAGAATGAAGTTGGTTTGACTATTCAGGTATGCCTCCATCAGTCAAGAAAATCCAAGCCGAGCACAAAAATAGGTTCTTCAAAAGGGTGGTGCATTTGCTCGCTTAACTGAATGCTTATGTGTGGTGGGAACTTAGCAGGTATTGTTAGGTCAGCTCTCTATTGTTAGCTCAGCTTTGTCACTCATCAAAAGCAGGTCCTCCCCCACACACACACACACTGCTACAAAATAGGCTCAGCTGTTTTATGTTAGTCTCTTCAGTTCATTGGAAATAGAACACTATTCTCTGCCTTTGCATTTTCAGAAGTCTCATTATGTAATAACATCCCTTATATTAATGAATTTAAGGCTATGGTTGGATCATTTGCCTGGCCTTAAATGAAGTTTCTGGTCAGGGAAATGGAACGCACCTGTGTTTAGGCCCAGATCACATGTATGATCCCTCTCTGATCACTGAGTCAAATGGACTTTGTGTGGTGATTATCTTGGGCTTCTAGCCTTTCTCTTGCACTTTAGAGGAAGACCTGATAGGCAGGGATTCTACAATTAAAAAAAAACAAGCAGAAAACCCCCTCAGAACTATAGGACACTACCCACAATGTTATCCACTCTTTAAAACTTTCTAGCCCTTTGTAGTTCTTCGTTGTGAATAAAATCCCTCCAATAACAGCATCCCTGTCTCTGATGTCCATACCTAGAGAAGCCAACTTCGCTGTCTGAATCTGCATTCAGCTAGCATCCATATGGAGTTTATTTGGAGAAAGAAAGGTAGGTAGGGATATGCCTTCCCATATCATCTGGTCCCTAAAGCCTAGGAAACCTGCATAGCCATCTGCAGGGAGTATCACAGGCAGATCTATGCAGCCCAGACACAGAGAAAATTCAGACAGAAGAGACCTTTTCCACCAACTAGTTCAGGTTGGTGGAGCCTCAGGCTAGGGGGAGAAATGAGCCAGCACTAATGGCTTGGCTATTCAGAAACAGTGGCGGAGATAAGATCTTAATTTTTCTATTCCCTGGACCTTATTTTCTATTCCCTGAACTAATAACTTCATAGAATAATAGGACCATGGAAAACTAAAGCTAAAAATCACTCCCCTTACTCGAGAGAGGAGTGAAGCCCTAGAGAGGAACAGAGCAATGCTCAGGAAAGCACAGTAAGTTGAATTGATACCTCAGAAAATAAACAGTTAATATAAATGGAATATTTCAAAACTTTAGGGATAAGGAAAATTATTTGTATATCTAAATAATGTTTTCATTGTCATAATCTATATCATTACATTTTCAAAAAAGCAAGGTGCTGACCCAAAACCACTTGACTAACTTGGAGTTTCCCAAACCATGAAGGAAACATAAATTTGAACCCAAAACTCATCCCACGAGTTGATGGCATAAAATAATAAGTACTTGTTTGCTAATAGATTGGTTGGTGTGTCCTGTTGGTTTTTGTTGTTGTTGCTTTGAGTCAGTCTCTTTATGAAACTGAGACAAGCTTCAAACTTCCTCTGTAGTCAAGAATGACGCCTTTAATACCAGCACTCGGGAGGCAGAGGCAGGCAGTTCTCTGGGAGTTTGAGGCCAGCCTGGTCTACAAGAGCTAGTTCCAGGACAGGAACCAAAAGGCTACGGAGAAACCCTGTCTTGAAAAATAAAAAAAAAAAAAGAATGACTCTGAAGTCCTGACTGTCTCACCCCCACCTCCACCCTACAAGGATGCTCTGCCACGCCCATGCCCAGATTGTGCTGGTAGTTATTAATGATTAAGGGAGATTCCCCCGTTATGCATATTAAGTTATTTCCTGCCTGTCTCCTTTAATCTGGAGAGATTTCTTTTTCTAGTCTTCTCTAGAAGCACTCTGGAGCAGGCAGCGCTCTGAAGGCTCCACCTCTTGGCTGTCTTCTCGATGTCATTCATCCACACTTTGCAGAGACTTACATATAGTTGCTCTCATATAGAGTTTGTCTCCTCCCTGGTTTCTAGTTTCCTTTTAATTTTTGGCCTGTGCAATTTTCTTTTACCTATTTCAATCTCAAGTATTCATTTAAAAGGCTGTTACATATAATTTTAAAGGTTTAGGCATTTTGTATTGGAAGGATTTATCAGAATTTCAAGCCCGGCAATAGACAACATTTATTTTCTCTCTCCTTACATTAATAAAGTAATTATAACTACAATCTTCTGGCAAGTATATAATTGAGAGGGTCTTTGCTTTGTAAGGAGCAGTACATATAAAGAGTCATGGCTGAATTACCAGTGCTTCCTCTTTTTTAGAAAAATCTAAGGAAGGTGACTAGGGTTCTTGAGGAATTTTGAGGAACCATGTGTTGTGTGTCTTTTTCTGGGCGGACATAAAGAAGAAACACCCATTTCCCTCAGATAGAGAGCGCTCCAACACACTTGAAGAACTGATTCTGTCCCTGCCCAGCTTGGTCAAACAAAATGAGATTACTGGGGTCACCTACAGAAACCTGTGTGACTGACAGGCCGCGATACCATGAGAAAGTTCTACTCCCAGCGTACGTACACAAGACAGAAAAAAAAAAAGCTACACCACCAATCAGTCACAAGTCCCAGTCAATACCCCACTTCTACAGTCTGCAAGGACATGTGCATTTGGGGCAGAAAGACTGAGGTCTCAGGTGATGGACTCCAGGCCTTGCCCCTCCTTCCCCCAGGGGGCACGAACAGCCACATCACCAGAGACCTAACTGTCAGCTATGCTGTTCTCTTTATTTCGCTGCCAAGTCTGCAGGCTTGAAATAGCCTGAGATAACCACAAGTGTTCTGTTCTGCGTTGTGGCACGCAACTCTGCCAGCAGAGAAGACTACCACAACAGGATTCTTCTTGGAACGTACTTTATTGGAGCACAGAAGACTGAAGTTCAGATAGAGGCGAAAAGACCCCGAGCCAGTGTGCTGGAAGGGGGGTGGGAATATACAGTGCCTGGTCCGCCTATGACATGTCATTGCTTGATTGGCTCAGACCACTCTGAGGTGACTGTGTGAGCAAGACGTGTGAGCAAATGATAGGTGGGAATCAAACCACTCTTGGGCCAGAGGCGAGCGTGCACAGAATTTGTCTACCAACTAGAGACAACTAGCAAATGGCGGCAACGGGCTTAGTGCCAGACCCTGAGAACATGGCGGCGCCGTGGTGCACTACATCGTGGCTACACAGCATAATGGTCATGTGATGATGGTGATGTCACACCAGCCAGAAATGGCTACACCACAACTTGAGCATCTGTGGTTAGCTCACTGGAGGAACACGCATTACTCAGTTTCCTTCTGAGAAGGAGCCCAAGAAACAATAGCCTACAAGTCTTCTTGGTGGCCACTTTCCTGTTCTACCAGCCCATGACAGATCATCATTCTGATTTAAATCTGGCATGTCCCCCACAGGCTCGTGTGTTCTACTGTTTTGAGAGGTTCTAGAAACTTTTGGATGTAGACCATGGCTAGAGGACGTAGGGACAAAGCTTTGTAAGAATATTATCTCTGGCCATTTTCTGTCTCTCTGCATCTTTGTTGCTGGATTTGGCCACCATGTTCTTCTTCGATCATAGAATTTATAAAGATACCTAATCATTGTTTACAGAAAAACTCAGACAACAGTTTGTTATTGACAGACAAAGAAACTGGGGCCAGGCACAGAAGCCCATTTATTCCACTCAAAGAACTCCAGCTTTTACCCTGTGGGCACTAGGGAGCCTTAGAAGGTATCAAAGGAATGATACACAAGATTGGTTTCTCTATCTCTTTCCACTGTGCTATTGGTATAAAAAGTAGCCTCGGGGTAGAAAGGTGAGGCTGCATAGTAGAAATTATTTTTTATAATAAAAGAAAGAAAAGGAGAGGAAGTAATTAGTACCAGACCTTCGAGAGACCTTGCTGTTTCAGTTTAGTGGTTGCTACGCTGCTGGCTGGTGACCAGCAGTGTTGAAGGTCTGCAAGCCACCACTGATCCTACTGCTAGGCTGATGGAGACACAAGAGCAGGGATCCTTCCTGTACTCTTGCCTGAGATGAGATCATCTAATGTTGCTGACTCTATTAGCAATTCATAAGCTGTTGGCAGAGCCTGGGCCCCGCGCTGAAGCTGAGCTGCCTAAGTCCCCAACATCCAGGATTAAATCAAATGCATCACAGTCATCAGCATGGCCCTTGGGCTTGCCACACTTAACAGCATTTCCTACCTCTCTGTCCCGAGAATTAGATCTTCCCCATGGAGGCAATCATATGCGTTTGACACTAGCACAATAAATTCCTTCTTATTTGTTTTTTTTTTTTTTAAATTAAGGGACCTGAGTAAAGTAGGAATTCTAGATTGTGTGAGGAGACGCGATAACAACTGGCCTTCTGCGCTCTGGCTCCTGTCTTCCTGTCCCTCAGCCCTGCTGCAAAGTTCGCCCTGCTCTGCCGCATTTCATGGGAGCTATCTGAAATGACATCAGTCAGACAGAAGATGCTGAAGTAAAAGGTCCTTTGGGGCAATCTTTTGTCAAACTTGTAATTTTATAATACAAAAAAAAAATCAATCAATAAAGCATCACTTCAGAGCCATTACAGAACATTAAAAGATTAAAATATTTTAGGAATACCAACAGATTCCAAGCCTCATAAATAGTACATACCTGCTAGACAGTAGACTATCTAAATTAGGGACAGTAAATTCTTAATAAGTAGGAATGCTGATCCCATGTG
Source organism: Microtus ochrogaster (assembly GCF_000317375.1). NCBI lineage: Eukaryota > Metazoa > Chordata > Mammalia > Rodentia > Cricetidae > Microtus > Microtus ochrogaster. Next base: position 4,125,357 of record NW_004949122.1, on the reverse strand, counting down.
GTTCTCTCTTTATAGTATATATGCTATTTTAAATTTTGTGATGTATCTCAAAAAAATGATGAAAGACACATGACTTAATTCAGAGATTTGAAGCTTTTCTCTAGGTCTGCAAGTGCTCTCAGACTGCTGTCTTTGCCATCTACTGCAGCAGCTTCACCATGCTGCCCGGTACTATGTGTCTGCATCTATGATCTACGTATCTCTCAAACTACCATCTCTTTGAACCCCTTATTAAGCTCTTCTTCAATCCCTTAAAGGAATCTTTTGCCTTATTTCTTTAACTTGGGTTCTACACAGCAAAAAAGAAAACTCCCTATTCTCAGAAGCTAAAGGCAGAAAAGAGATTGCCTGAACCGATAGCCTCTAGTTTTGGCCTGGTTATATATTAATACTTTTATCCCTGTTCTGATAGAAGCCAAGAATAATGTATAACGTATTTTTAAAGGTTGGCATTGGAACTGAGTCATGCTTAGGAAACATGTGCTTCAGAGTCAATGGAAACTGAACATTGTGCTCCAGGTTCTGCCACACAGTAGGTCTGGGTATCAACAAATGCAAAATGGCAAAGGATGGATGAGGATTGAACTGGGTCCTTTGTGCAGAGCACTTCATGTCATTCCTGGAAACTTTTATTATAATCCTTCATTCTCATCTCAGAGGAAAGTAGTTCCTTGGGAACAGGAATTCAGCCCAGGACAATCCTTTCTGCCGGCACCAGACATTTAAGAATGCAGAAAAGAAGCTACTGGCACAGCTTGTCGCCTAGAGAAGGAAAGGGCCTCTTCTCCAGGTTGGAAAGTACCCCTGCCTTTGCTGTGGTCCTGTACTCAGTACAATGTCTGGCAACTCAGTACACACCAATGGAGCAACAGAGCAAAGAGCTTGCAAGTTCTCCTGTGTGCTGTACAGAGTGTTTCTCCTTGGTCACTCACAGAGCAATAACAACAGGGTTCCTCAATGAGAGTACCCTGCATGGGCTGTCCTTTTTCCAGGAACCAGCAAAGTCAGTGGTTCATTTATTTGTTCATTCTTCTGAGCTCCATTGTGTGCCAAACACTGGGTTGGGTACAGGGCACAAAGGAAAGGGCAGTATTAACTAATTAATACTCAGGATGTTTTCTTCAGCAGGATAGAGGATAGACAGTATGAATGGTACTCCTTGTAAGCACATGGAAGCAACATGGAAAAACCACAGATTCTGCAGCTCTAGTAAGTTTCAAGTGCAATCAAGTGCAATCCACATATAAAGGTTAACCTAAGGCCACTAGCATCATCTATTAACCCATGAGAATAAACTCTCTCGTGCTGTTTGGTAACAATTCCCAAGTACGCTGTGTTTATCTGATGGTGCAGCTACACCTAAGGAATATGGGTGAGTCATGTGAGAGTGGAACTAAAAATGAAAACCTTTCTGAGAAGCTTCTAGGAAGCCTAGAAACAGTAAGCTCCCGGTATTCAGTGTCATCGTCCCAGGCGCGCTGTTCTAAAGGCTATCAATGGAGATGAGTGTGGAAAACAGGGAAAGAAGAATTTGAAAACCGTGCTGCACTCAGAAGGTCTGGATACAGACTCCACCACAACTTACCTATGAATCTCAGCACTAATTAGAAACCGTGGGGCTGGAATGACGGATCCGCAGTTAAGAGCACTGGCTACTTCTCCAGACGACCCAGGTTCGATTCCCAGCACCCATAAGGCCCCATACAATTGTCTTTACCTCCAGTCCTGAGGGATCTGAGTCCTCTTCTTCTGGTCTCCCCAACACTGCATAGATGTGGTACACAAACATGCAGGCTTGCCCATAAATTAAAATCTCAAACCAATAAAAAACCAAAAACAAACAGGAAACCTTATAGTCTAGTCTCCAAATCCCTGAAATGGGACTGCTTAGCATGCCTATCTCAGAGGACCACTGAATTCCAGGTGCTGATTGGTAGGGAGCACCTTCCGCAGAGCCCACAGTGACCATGAACCTGTGTGTCATTATCGTTGTCTGTAACAAAGCTGGAAGCCGTGATAAACATGCATTATCTGTGCTTTGTCAGCTCACGCTGGAGACAGATAAACCTAAATTAGAGCCCGTCCTCGGGCTTTTAAATCAGACCAGGCACCGAGTCCAGGTGTTCTGTAGTTTCATCTCTGTGACTATAGGAAGAAAGCATGGATCAGAAAAGAGAGAGAGAGAAAAGACAATCGCTATCTGAAAGTGAATGAAGGACGCCTGCTCCTCCCTCGTCCTTTTTTCTCACTCTGACATCTCAGTGTGTGTGTGTGTGTGTGTGTGTGTGTGTGTGTGTGTGTGTGTGTGTCTTTCAGCTATGAGTTCTGGGGTAGATGATAACTGCCAGTAATAGGATTAGCATTGATTTCTTTAGCAAGAACAGAGATGTGGCAGTTCCAGCCATTTCCTAAACTGCCAGCTTTGAAATATTAAAAAAAAAAAAAAAGATGGTGGGGAGAAGAAAAAGAATAAGAAGAAAGAAAAGACAGGAATAAAAAGAAAGAAATCTATGAGGGTCTTGTCTTTTAGAGAAAGCGAGGTAGGTGTGCATCTTCGGCACGCGTGTCTGAGTGCAGGCACATGTGTGCACAGAGCGGGTTGTGGGAACACGCAGCGCGTGTAGATCATGAGAATGTTTTTGTTGTCCTTTGATAAAGGCTCAAAAGCTCTGTTTCTGTTCTGCTTCAAAAAAGGTTTTAACATTCATTTGGCTTTCTTTTTCTTTCACTGTGAACACATTTTACCCATTGCTCTTTCATAATCATCCTTGAAGCCTGACTCGTTTAACCTTGAAATTCAAACAAAGAAAAGAAATGTCTCAAAGAAAGCCTGCAGTGGGCCCTGCAGGACTCAGAATGCTGTCTTCTCTGAGGCCAAATTACAGGGTGAAATCTCTCCACCTCAGCTGACACACCTCCGCACGAGCGTCAGGTACGCCTCCGGTAAGAGAAAATCCAGACTTTCCTTCCTCACTAGTGTTTCAGGGTTGCCTTGTTTCAGCTTTGGCACTTCCCCAAATGTGCCAAACACAAAGCCAGGCAAGGACCGAGGCACCACCCACCAGCATCCAGCTTAAAAAAGGAGGGATATTCTAGGGCAAAGTGCAGCGTTCACACCCACCCACTCCAGGGAGCCGATCTGAAGACAAAACCATCAGAATGCAGGATATCAAATCAGTCACCTAGGTCAGATCTCAAGGCTTGAAAATCATAGCGACCTGGGTTTTGCTGAAGGACAGAAGTACAAAAACATGGCTAATGCAAGGGTGTCCCTTTGTCTTTGCCATCTCTGGGATTGAATAGTTTGCCCAAATCAATGCAGTGAGTACAGAAAGAAAAGCTGGCCAGAAACGGTGCCATACCCCTGTATTCTTGGCTATAAGAAGGTGGGACAGGAGGAAGGACACAGATTGCAGGTTACACTGCTCTATATCGCAAGTTCCAGGCCGGTCAGGGCTACAATGGGAGGATATCCATCAAAATAGCTGAATGAGGACTTCGCACAATGTTTTCAGTTGTGACATCATTTATGATGATTATCATCATTCACTACTATTAATTGGGTAGGAATTCTGTACCAGGAACTGTAGGAAGCCCTCTGTATGTACTCAGTACTTCTCTTAGTCTTCATAATGAAAGGAAGATAGCATCGCCACACTTACAGTCAAGCGACTCGTTCAATAACTCACAGCAATGAAGCAATAAAGCCAGTGACGAACTCCCAATCCAGATGGCTCCAATTTCTATAGAGCCTATATATTTACACTGAGTCAGCAGTTGGTTTTCTCTCATGCCACTTTCCCCATAAGGTTACTACATCGTTAGCTGAGATAACACTAGCTAAATAGAACTATTCTCCAGCCCAGGTGTGGTGGCGCACACACCTGTGATCTCAGCACCAATAAGACTGAGGCAATAGGATTGCCTTGAGTTTAAGGCCTTCCTAGACTGTATAAAGAGTATTATATAGGCCAGCCTTGCCTACAGAATGAGACTCTGGCTGTCTTAGTTAAGGTTTCCATTGCTGTGATGAGACACCATGACCACAGCAACTCTTATAAAGGAAAACATTTAATGGGGTGGCTTACAGTTTCAGAGGTTCAGTCCATTATTATCATGGTGGGACATGGAGGCAGACATGGTGCTGGAGGAGAAGTTGAGAGTTCTACATCATGACCCACACATAACAGGAAGTGGTCTCAGTCACCTGGCATGGCTGGAGCATGCATCAGACCTCAAAGTCCATCCCCACAGTGACACACTTCCACAACAAAGTCACACCTTCTAATAGTGCCACTCCAAATGAGCTCATTGGAGTCAATTATATTCAAACTAATACACTGACAAAAACAAACAAACAAAAACAAAACAAAACAAAAAATGCTAACCCATGTCTTCAAACCTGGTATGGTGGCATACACTGTAATCTCAGAAGACTCGGGCAGGAGAAGCAAGAGTTTGTGGCTAGCCTGGGCTACTAGGGTGCTTAACAAGACTCTGTCAAAGAAGGGAGGGGGGAGAAAAAGAGGGAGAAAAGAGAAGAGGAGAAGCACCTCCTGGGTCCATCAATTCATTCACGCCTCACTCACTCATCATGGACACCTCTGTATCCACCAAGAGAAGCAATCACTGAACTTAAGATCCCTGACACACAGCGCTCAGAGGAACATAGCCCAGATCGACTCAAAGACAGCTGAGGATAAAAACACTTGCACAATACTTTCTCAAAGATGGGATTATACCTGGACTGAAGTTGAGTCAGAATTCATAGAATACACAAGCTATAATGAGTGCTTTCTTCACTGGTTCCAACCAGTACCATCTAAACTACAGGTGAAAATCACAGTTAACCATGTATACAAAACACGACTAGTTGAAAAATTAAATATTAACCTTTAGTTATTTTATCACATTTAAAATTTTAAATACATTTCCTCCTATCTCATTGCAAAGATAATGCTTGTTCATTAAAAAGATACAAAAAAATAATAAGCATTACTAATATATCAGCATACACATGGAAACTTAAATCCCTCAAGATTATGATATAGGGATTTAGACAGAGTTAGTACATTGGTTTGCTTCCTAGGAGTGTGTTGTTACCTATTTGTCCTCACAATTGAATTTATAATATGCAGACTAATTTCTGGTGTTTCTGACACACATTTCCAGCTTTACAATGGACCTTCAGCAGTTTGCAAATGGTATTAAACATCCTCTAACAACGTAAGGTTCAGTGGTTCCCTAGCATTTCACCCAATGCACGCTCCATCCCATTTCTGCCCCCATAGAACACTGAGATGGCTCCACGTTCTTGTACTATAAATTACATTGCAAAGAATATCCTTGTCTATAGGTCCTCACATGCATCTGTAATTACTTCCTAAAGATGCATTCCCAAAGGGATTATGATGGAGGAAGGTCATTGGTTGATT
>NW_004949122.1:4091941-4116725 GCF_000317375.1 Microtus ochrogaster | reverse complement strand
TTAAAAGAATACAGTGTCCGTGTAATTATCTCGGGTAAAGCTAACTGGGTGGCGGGACACAGCCCACGGCTCCTATTACTACAGGATTAGTACCTTCTCCAAAGTCTAAATCCATTTGAAAGTTTTTGGCATACAATGCTAAATATATCTTCCCACGTATAGAAACCACTTGGTCTCCAACAAGCGGTGTGTAAAGTTGCATGCCTTCTCCACTCTCCACAATAGCAGGCATTTCCATTTAAACCACTTGAAAAGGATTTCTCGATTGAGAAGGCAGAAAAATTACATCTTGTTTTTATTTGTTTATCACAGAATACCGATGAGGTCCAACATTCTTCATGCATTTATTATCCACGTGTATTTCTCCTTTGGTCATTTATTCATGTCCTTTGCCCATTTGTCAATTGCTCAGCTTATCTTTTTCTTATTGATTGGTAGGTGTTTCTTATAGATCAAGGATATTAACCCTTTATCTGTTGGAGGTGCTGACACAGCCTTAAATGCACATCATCTTTTCCTTCCTGAAGATCCAGTTCAGAATTCCCCAAACCAAATGAGTCAGCCACATTCAGCTCAGTCCAGCACACAGCCAGTTCATCCAGTAGCTTCCCAAGTTGTAGCACTCCTAGGCAGCATCTTGATTCTCCAAAACAAGAAAAGACTAGAGATGTTGTGCTGCTTGACGGTTTCCACTGGCTACCAAACTAGACTTCATAAAACAAAGTTAGAAACCCAAAAGGTGCACTAAACCAGGAAAGTTTTTAATAAAAGATAGGTAGATGATTGAAAAGAAGTCAACAATTGATTAGCGGAATCAAAAGCTCTTTCAATAAATAAACAGTAAAGTTATTGCCTTAAAAATAAAAGCTATATGCATAGAAGAAAAGCTTGAGGCATTCTCCTAGAATGAAGAAGAGACCAGCTCAGAAAGGGGAGCAAAGGAATCACCAGGCTGCAGTGCTGCTGCTGGAGACAACCCAGACATATCAGGATGACAACAACCACTTTAGGAACTACCACTGAGACAAGCAGAGTACTGTTGAGGGGTCGACCCTAGACTGAAACAAAGCAAACATGCTTTCCTCTCCCACTGGGTATGAAGATGTACAGCCTGGGTAAAAAGCATACAGAAATACAGGAAAGCTGTACAGTAGCAGATAGACCATATTCATAGAATGGCCGAGGAAGAAAGGTCTTTCAAGGCCTCCATGTGGACTTGTGTGCAGAGAAATGCCCCAACCATAAGTCTCCTGTGTGGGCTCCTGGAGAAAGAAAACAGCTCTCAGTGCTCAGACAATGTGGTGATCCTCAGACTTTTTTTTAAAAATCCTCTTCTTGAGTCCTGCAGCCTCCATGCATGAGGTCATAGAAAAAAAAAACAGGAACACATGTCCCATGAGCCAAAAGTGAGAGGGTCATCTTCTCCTACCCATAGGGCTGTGCTCCCCAGAAGGCTGCACAGACTTCCTGTTGTCTGAGTTTTCATCCTACCTGGTCCCTCTATGTTAGCCACGCCACCCACAGCCATTCAGTCCCAAATAAACACACAGAGGGCTACGTTAATCATAAACTGATTGGCCTATTAGCTAAGGTTTCTTATTAATTCTTATAACTTATATTATCCCATAATTCTTGTCTGTGTAGGCATGTGGCTTGGTACCTTTTATCAGCAAGACAGTCACATCTTGCTTCCTCTGTGTCTGGATGACAACTGCAGACTGACTCTCTCTCCAGAATTCTCCTGTTCTTGTTGCCCTCCTATACTTAATTTCCAAGCCCTTTTTTCTATGTCTATTTCTGCCTCTCTGTCTCTGTTCCTCTGTTCCCCTCTCTGTTCTCTCTCTCTCTCTCTCTCTCTCTCTCTCTCTCTCTCTCTCTCTCTCTGTCTCTCTTCTATTTCCCCATCACCAGACTCTGAACATATAAGGAAGGACAAGAGCAGAGGCAGGACAGTATATTTAGGAACTTGATCTTTTGGAGGCAGAGTGGAATGGAGGGCCTTAGAGAATGAGAAGTACCAGGAAGATAGATGTCAAAGAGGAAGAAACTTGAGAATTCCATCCCATATAGTTGTTTATGAAGTCATAGATATTGATCATAAAGAGCATATCAAAGAATTTGAAAATCAGACAGCTAGACCATCACCAGATTTTCCATGCTCATTGGAATCATACATGGGTCCGATCCAAATAGACCTTGAAAATTTAACCCACATTGGAGTCATAATTCACAGAACTCGAATTGACACAAAAACCTAAACTCATTCAGACTTAATGCCTGCTGAAGAAAAAAAAAATATCAACACTGTCAATAGAATTCAGCAAGATTTGTCTCATAATATTCAAAATACCCAGAAACACTGAAAATTTACTCGGCTTATACTAAACTAAAAAAAAATCTCATCTCAATTAGAAAAAGGCAACCAGATACCAACATCAAGATGATGCAAATTTTGGGATGAACTGAAAAATCCTTTAAAATAACAGTGTGTGTGTGTATGTGTGTGTGCAACATATATATGCATTTCCTTTTTTCAAAAAATCATGAGTGCAATGGAAAAACCTTTACAGGAAAAATGTAAGATATAAAAAAAAAGTAAATAAAAAATTTGATTTAACTAACAAGAATTTTAAAATTCACTAAATGGTCTTCAAAACAAAATGGAGGAAATGGTTGTTAGACCTGAAGTCAATTCAGTATAGATGACCAATCAAAACAGCAATAAAGAGTGATTCTGGCCTCTTGGGATAATAACAAAGTAACAAAATAATAATTTAAAAAATTGACATCAATTGAGTCATGGAAGAGACAGAGTGCAATGCAATGAAAACTGCTAGAGAAAGCCCCAAAAATCAAAATAACAGTGTGTTGAAAAGTTAAAGTAGTAAAAACGAATCCCAATAATTATCTTGTATATATAGTTGGTTATAAAATGTATATAAGACAATGAATCAGAACGAATTTGGAAGACTAACATGAAGCAATTTCATGGTGTGTTAAAAAACATAGACATCAAAACAATGTAGTATTGACAATGTGTAGATACAACAACCAATAGATCAAAAGTGTAAAGTCCAGAAATAGACAGAAATAAAAGTAGCCAATTGCTCTGGGGCTACATAACGTCTTAGGAAGCAAGAAACCAAAGCGCCTAACCATTTGTTTGTTACTGTTGGTCCCACCTGAGTCCCAGAACAAAATTCAAGAACATATTCAGAATATATAACAACTGCCATCAAATAAGAAGTTATCATTACATATAAAGGAAAAATAGCAAATATTCATGAGTACACAAGCAAAAAAGAGGAGACAACTCAATCTACAAAAATATATTGCTCGCAGATATTAGATATGGCAGACAAATACATTATAATGATGGTTATAACTATGGATTTTGTACCAAAAAACTTAGGAACATAAAAGTTTTGTTTAACGGCCCATGTCAGGTGTTCCAAGTTAAAAACTATAATGTGTAAGAAATGTTCCTATTTTATGAAAACTGTATACCCACAGTTAGAAAAAGTTCAATGAACCCACACAAAATTAAACTTACTTAATAAGTTCTCTTATATCTTAAAATCAATGATGAAGAAAAGCATAAAAATACAGTTTAAAACAAATATTGTATACAGAGGAATAAAGATGAGGATGACATATTTCTCATCAGAAGCAATGAAAACAATGTGATGGAGGATCAATATTAATGTATTAAAAGAAAACCAACCTAGAATTTTATATTCAGCAAAAATATTTTTCAAAAAAAAAATAAGTGTTTTCAAAGTTGGGGAAAGGAGAGCGTTTTTTTGTTTTGTTTTGTCAAATCATTTTTTGAGAAAAGAAATAATGAAAATGTTGATCATCAGTGAACCTGACCAAAATAAAATCATGTTGTTAGCCAATGCTGGACACCTGCCTCAGCAGGGGTTTCGGATCCCAAAAAGGATGTGTGGAGTCAGTGATGAGGGGGAGAAGGAGGAGCTGGACACAATCTGAGGGTGAATCAGGTTGGCTGCCAGCAGTATTTAGTTGAGAAAAGATTACACCTTTTCAACTGTAATATTGCATATAGGATTAAATGGGAGACAATGAGCATGTGAGCTGGGGTGTAGCTTTGAGATGGGGGTTGAGGATTCTAGCATTGACCTTGACAATAGGCCCCAGCCAAATGTTAATGGAGGGCCCTAAATTCCTCTCCCTAGAGATAAGAAAAATGACTGCTTTATCAAGCAGGAACTTTCCTCAAGCTCCCAAGGGAATGGAGACCCTTATCAAATGCCAGATTTAGGGAAAAGAACTTCTGGAGAGCAGACATTATACTATAGTTTTTTTCTTACTATACAAGCCTGTTCCCCTCATAAAGTTCCCATTAGGGAAGGTCCTGATTTCTTACTCTTTCCCCATTATACCAGACCATTCTGGCATCTTTGTATTTATTAACTAAACTCTTGCCTTTAATGGCCTCAGGCTCTGGATCTGAACTGTAGACATTCGTCCTTGGGATCGGGTGAGTCTAGTATATCTCTAACTTTCCTATTTTTGGTGTAATTCGGAGGGCACAGTGGAATTCCTGGTTCCATGGTGGTGGGGATTTTTTCCCAAAGAATCATTTTGCTTAGAGAGACTACCATTATACACATTTTTATTCTTTAACAAAGCCCATACAAAATTTCCCAAAGGGAAAGGCAATAATATTGAGAATCGCTAAATATGAAAGTAAAAAGGTATTGGAGAAGTGTGATCTGCAGTGTCAGAATGCTGGAACTCTGTCAAGCAGCAAGGGTCACCGTTTGGTCCATGCCAAAAAGAAGAATTTTTAAAGAGAAAGAAAATTATGTCAGAGGGATATGCATCTCTATACAAAATATAAAGTAACATGTCCACACAAATACTTGGATATACTTGTTCACAATAGTTTTATTATAGTGGCCAAGAACTAAACAAATATTCCTGGGAAGTGAAAAGCATAAACAGAAATTAATGTAAGTGACATTAAACACTCGACATTAAAGAGTACCAAAGTAGCGATACACAGAAGCAGACAGAAACATCAACGAATTGTAGATTCATTCATAGTTTTGATGACGCCGACAGTATAATTGGCATACACACATCAAATTATACTGTTTTACTATTTGGAATCTCTTGGATGCCACCTGAATCTCAACAAGGCTGATCTTATAAAGATTTGGAGAAGAGGTTCAGGCTGTGAAGTTTACTCCCCAGATCCCACATTATAAATGCCGACCAGAGCAGCAGTGCGTATAATCTCAGTGCTGAGGGCACAGAGGCAAGAAGGTCCCTGGGGACTTGCTACCCTAATCATCTAAACTGGAGAGGCAAGCTGGGGTTCAGAGACCCTGTCTCAAAATAGATAGGTAGATAGATGATAGATAGATAGATAGATAGATAGATAGATAGATAGATAGATAGATAGATAGATAGATAGATAGATAGATAGATAAAGTAGTAGGAAGTAACTGAGCAAGACTCCTGCTTCCAACCTCTAGCCTCAAGACAGATACTGAATTTAAAGGTAGCTCAAGATACTTACTATGAAATAGCTCAATTTAATTTTTTCTAAAACCATGAATAAAGTAATAGCTTATTAGATACTGAAATGATATGTCTTAACCCCAACAGGCTTTAAAATTAGGTTTTGAGAAAGATACACACACACACACATCTTTATATTAATCAATGTTTAATTTGGAAGTGATAGTGGCATTATGGCTATGCTCTTTTTAAACAATCCTTAGCTTAAAGATAAAGTAATGGATAAGGTAATACATATAGAATTTGCTTTAAAATATCTAGAAAGAGACAATCTTGGTTATGAGTTAATATTTATTAAAAATAGGTGACTAATTAGTATGAAGGTGGTTTTTTCTTCTTTTAAAAATGGTGGAAAGCCGGGCGGTGGTGGCGCACGCCTATAATCCCAGCACTTGGGAGGCAGAGGCAGGCGGATCTCTGTGAGTTCAAGGGCAGCCTGGTCTACAAAGGGAGTTCCAGGACAGGCTCCAAAGCTACAGAGAAACCCTGTCTCCAAAAACCAAAAAATTAAAATAAAATTTAAAATGGTGGAATATTGCTATTATATTTTTAGAACAAATAATTTGGTTATATAAATTAGCACCTTTTGAATAAGATTTTTATTTTTTGGAATAAAAATATATTTACATCATTTTTCTCTTTCTCTTTCCTCCCTCCAACTTGTCCCCATATACCACCTCCTGGCTCTTTCTCAAATCCATGAGCGAGGTTGTTGAATGCATCTATAGCATCTATTGCAAAGCAATTGACTCCACCAACACTTGTTACAAACCCTCCCCTCACTCACTTGAAAGAGCCAGTGCATGCGAATGTTTATTTTTCCAGGAGATTTGTAACTTAGAGTGGCCATATGACACAACTTTGGAAAGTAAAGTCTGCTGGGATTCCTCAGAAATTTAGAAAAGTTTTGCTTGTACAGATCAAGTCAGCAAGCAGCATGGCTGGTATCCTAATTTGGGTTCTCTGTTGCAGTGATAAATACCATAACCAGAAACACCCGAGGGCAAAAGGAATTTATTTCATCCTATACTTCAGGTAGCAACAGTTTTCCACTGAAGAATTTCAGGGCAGGTACCTGGAGGCAGGAACCGAAACAGACTAGGGAGACATGCTACTTAGTGGCTTCCTCCCAGCTCACTTCAGCAACCTTTCTTATAGAGCCCTGGTACACCTGCCTAGGGATGGGACCACCCACAGTGGGCTGGGCCCCCATACATCAAATTAGCCATTAATAAAATGTCCCACAGACATGGCCACAGACTAAACAGAGCTAGACAATTCTTTAGTTTAGCATCCCTTTGCCCAAATGTGTCAAACTGTCAAAAAAAAAAGCTAATAATGATAGTCAGTTTCCACTTCTAATTTCCTGTCTTTGAATGGGACCTAGATTTTGAGCCACTGAGGGCAGACTGAAACCCTGAGGAAGATTTGCATGCTGAACTAAAATGTAAATGCCCATCCTGCTTCCACTGAAACCCTGAACTAAAACCTTTGGCCACCTATATCCAAGAGTCTACAATATCTAGTTACTGTTAATGTAAACATAAAAATCGCTTTTATTAAAATCATTGTAAATCAGCTTTTCTGTTACTTGCAGCTAAATGCTTCCTAGCTTTTCCAATTTGTTATATAGGATATAGAATCCCTCTACTCCACTTTGAAGCAATGGTAATATCTGTTACTAACGGAAATTTTTCATTAATTTGAATTGCATATTAACGTGCCATGGGGGAAAAATTTCTATTCATACTCCCTCAGCACAGTTGGATCATCTCACCAAAGTAGCTGAAAATTATTTAAAACTATTTAGACATTCTAAAGTGAAATGAATTCTTCTTAATTACTAAGTTCATTCATATACGGTACATTCTTTTCCTGTTTTAATTCTGTCACTATTTTATTTTGGCTCCTGACCTCAGGCTAATCTGAGACCCAGCTTCCCACAGTAAACTGGCAAATGGGCACATGTCAAGAACTCTCAGAATTTGAGGAACCAAAGACATAGTCCTACCTCACCAGCTCATAAAGGAGAGGGACTTCAGCCCCCAAGGCCAACTCCATCAAGTCTTCAGACCTAAAGTCAAAGCTTTATCCTTCGAGAAGACATTCAAAACTAAGCAATATATAGCATTTCACACCTGTCCAAAGTTCACCCAGTTCCAGACTGTGTTTAGAGTCTTAGCTACAAGTCAAAACCACCATCCAGTATTTGTGAGAAAGAAGGGGCATCACCAAAGCTCTTTTGCATTTATTTTCATTTAAAGACTCTAAGCCCCTAGCCAGGGGAAACAAGCAAGAAAACGAAAATAAAGTCATACAAATTAGCTGGGAAGAAATGAAACTGTCAGTTTGGGAAGATGATATGCTCATTTGTAGATATACAAATATATATGCATATATTCACATTGACATTCATAATACATATATGCAGAATTCATATCCACATATTCATACTTATGTATGCAGAGACCCCCCCCAAAGACCTCACCAATGACCCACTAGAACTACTAAGTGAATCTATCAAAGTCTTGAGGTGTGAAGCTCAGTGATATGTTGCTAAGGCCGATAGAAAAACTCTGTCCTGGAAATCAAGAAAGCTATCTTATTTATAATAGCCACAAAAGAAAATAAAAACTCAGTATCTAGAAACAAATTTAACCTAAGAGGTAAAAGGCAATTATGAAAGACTGATGAATTAAACCAAAGAGAACTAAAACTTGGAACAATATCCCTTGTGTGTGGATTAAAGGACTCAGAATCCTTTTCTGGCCGTTCAGTCATTTCATTCTCTCATTTCAATTACTGAGGAATCGTGAGCTTTTGGAAGAACCCAGGTGGCTTGCTTTCTCGCGTTTGGGGTTTCTTTGTTGGTTTTAGCACAACTGTTTGATGGATATTTTTCCTGGGCTTTGGATTTTGGGGGGGGGGCGGTTTGCAAGGAGGAGGGGTTCTACACTTCTTGTTTGCCTGGTTTATGAGTCTTTGTGGGTAGTTTTCGCTTGGGCTTACGGTCCACCCACCTCCCCCGCTACTAGGAGGACAGTAACAGAAGCACCACTCTGGGCACAGCTGATATTAGAATGCAGTAAGAGGACTTGGTACTTACATCCTCAGGAAGATGCCAAAACAGAAGCGGGGATACAGCTAGAATGAATGTTCACGGGGTTTTAAAGCTAAAGGCATTAATTATTGGGAAGTTGAAAAGGAGGCAATGGGAGAAAAGAAGAAGAAAGTGGGCATGAGAGGAAACATACTAGAGGTGGGAGACTAGAATATGAATATATATATATATATATATATATATATATATATATATATATATATTACAGAATTGATAGGGGGGAAAAAAAGAACAGTGTTGAGAGTCTGTCAAGCAAGACCAGAGGTCAATCAAGCAGTTAAACAAGTACAACTGCAAAACCGAAAAGTTTCAGAACTGAGATAAAGTAGGATAAAAACTACCATATCACCAGTCTGGATTCCCTCTTTACTGTGTAAATGTGTTCCTCTTTCAGCCCCTGGGTTGTCTTTTGACCCCACAAGCGGGGAGTCTCTATAGAACAAAATAAGTTAGAGCAGAATGCAAAATGTCTACCCTGCTGGGGTAGGCTCAGCTCTCTCAGAGTGTCCATGTTCTCAGGCTTGGCCACATTGACTGTCCTGCTCACCCTCCACACACAGCATTCTCTGATGTTTTGAGGGACAGGAGATTTTCAACATCCCAGGCTTAGGAGGCAGGGGCATGCGCCCCTGATTGTGTTCCTCTTTGTAGGTCAGAATTCTCTTCCCACCAGGGCCCTGGCTGCCCCTATCACCCTCCCCTACGTCTCCCGCAGCCCTCACCAAGGACCCCAGTTCTTGCTGGAGTATATATATCTGCACTCAGAAGTGTTTTAGGTTCAACTTGTTTCTAGCATTACGTGTTTGTCGTGGCTGTAGCTCCTTCGTCTGTGGAGAAGTGAAGTGGTCTCCTGGATTTAGGGATGCGGTTGTACCGATTTTTCTGCTTTCCCTGAGGAAGCAGCTTGAGAAAATGAGGTACCCCTTTTGGGAGTGGCACTCTCCTTGCTCCCATTTGGGGGTGGGAAAGAGAGAACAAATTTAAGCCTCTGCTGGCAACCCTACAGAGATACCAGGTCCACAACTCAGTTTTTGTAGAACTGTTTGTGCCGTTCTTCCTTTCTGCTCACAGAACTGGAACAAGGAAGACCTGCAAGAATTAAAAATAATGTTCTATAAAGTATATAAATGCATATAAGCATTTTGAACATTAGTATATGTAATACAACATGGGAAAACATTAAAATAGAATTGACATTGGAATAAATATTATGAAATATTTTTATTATTAATGACAACATTTGTAATTTGATTTCAACAAAACAATCTAGTTTTGAACCAATATTGTTGGTTCAAAATGAAAAACAAAAGCTAAATGTCTCTATGCTTCAGGTAAGACAGTCTAACCTGACAATTGTATGACGATAAATTCACACCTATCCACACAGCTAGTCAAGGGCATGGGTAGGCTTTGTGTTTAAAGCCTTAACTAGCTAATGAATGATTAGAATCACAACAGGCTGCATTTTATCACAGGATCTCTAACTCTGACAACCAACAACCCCTGCTTTCCAAATACAAGATCCTACGCGGTGTGGCCACCCTCCCTGAAACCAGCAGTCCAATGTTTTCTGGTGATAGGAAGACCAGAAACAGCTCCATCCACTTGTTCTCCATTCCCACAAATAAGCTGCCCCCTACACTGGGTCACGTCTCGCCCCATCCAATTTCTCAGAACAGCACCCTAAGTCTAGCAGTGCTGAGGATGGCAGGCCCCAGAAACAGGACGGATATCAAACCGATGTTCTGCTATCTCCAGGAAGCAGTGGAATCAGTCTTTCTGGATTAGAATCCTAACTCCAGCAAATTCCCTAATCGCTCTGAGCCTTGGATTCTTCATCTCTAACATAGGGATGTTGATACTGGTGCCCACCTTGTAGGCATATAGTGGGGCCCGGAAGAGATTATGCTGGGCTGACAGGTATTAAGAGCTCCGTAAGTATTACACATTGCCCGACTCTAGCGTTATTTCTTGATCAGAGCTTTCTGTCAGCCTGCTCTGTTACAGCCAAGCTGCAGGATTTCTCGGCAGCAGCTGTTTGTCACCACGCTCCAGGGGCAACTGTGTCGCGGTCTGGCTCTGTTGTAGGCGTTAGGAGTCGGCCACGGCATGTCCATTGTCACAGTCATCCTTGATACCCAACACATCCTCATTGGAGGCACGGCAGACAAAGGCCAGCTGGTACAGAACAAGGGCAAGACTGAAAGGAGATGATCTGGACTGCATCCAGAGGATCTTTTGGAAAGCTGAAATAGTACTTGCCATTTGTAACGCACTAAAGGAACGTCTGCTCGGTGTGATGGTCAGTCTTCATGGATAGCTTGAGTGGGCTTCGAATCACCTGGGAGACACATCTCTGAGCATACTGAGAGCAAGCATCTCCAGAGATATTTAAGTGAGGAAGACCTACCCTGACTGTGAGTGGTGCCATCCCAGGGACTGGGGTCCTAATAATAATAAGGGGGAAAGGAAGAAGCCAGCTGATTGTCAGCTTTTATCTCTCTGTGTGTTTCTTGTTTGAAGACACAGTGCGAGCTGCGGTCTCAGCCCTCCCGCCATACCTTCCCCACCTTTAAACTGTGAACCAAAATAACCCTTCCTTCCCCAAGTTGGTTTCTTCAGAGACCTCATCACAGCAGTGAGAAAAGTAACTAGCACAATAATTAAGAATAAGAGTCCATGCCCTGTGGGAAGTCCAAGGAACCCCCACCTCCATCCAGGTCCAGTAAGGTGAACATCCGAACGGGCAGGGAACCCTGATTGCTCTTTGGGCTGACGAGGGAGGGGAACTTGATTGGGGGAGGGGGAGGGAAATGGGAGGCGGTGGGGGGGAAGAGACAGAAATATTTAATAAATAAATAAATTTATAAAAAAATAAATTAATTAAATTGGCATAAAAAAAGAATGAGTCCAATGGCAAGTGCTTTGCCTTTTGAATATTGTTTATTTGTATCACAAACATCGCTCATTCAGAATATATTCAATTCCTCTCTGCCTGTTCTCCATACTGGGACGAGTTCTAGAGGCAGGCCTGGATTTGAGTCCCAGGCCTTAGCCAGAATTCAATAACATTTTCTTCCGTACATTAACTGTTAGCCATTCAGTTACTATTACTAACAATATATGGACCCATTTTGAAAGAGATTTAAGCTACCCTATTCCAGCCCGACACGGCAGACAAGCAACTTCTTTTCCTCCATGGGCTCCCAGGAGGCACTTGACATTCACAGCTTTGACTATGTTCTGCTACAATCACAAGTTTACATCCTGTGGCAACCCCTCCCCCCTACAGATTGTGAGACCCTTGTGGGAAGACCTGCGGCTGTTTGTTTTGTAGTAATGGGTGTCTGCAGTAACCAATCCAGAGCATGATATACCGTGGGCACTTAGTAACATTCCTGGTAGCTAAGAATAACCAAGTGCAAGGGTGTGGGGCAGAAGCAAAGTCAAAATTCAATCAAATCCTTTTAGCTGGAAACCCTGTGAATGGAGTTTCATCATCCTGAGACTTGGGCGTGGACCACCTCTCTGCCTGTGTATGAATGTGTGTATCTGCATATGAGCTAATGGGTCAGCTCTTCCTGGAATGTATCTTGGAGGCAGCTTACAGGAAGAGTTAGTACACCTCAAGAAAATAATCAGTGTAATCTTCCAACCAATAAAATCAAGCCCCTTATATTCTGTTTAATTTTCTAGGAGTTTTTATATACATATATATGTTCCATGCACACAGTCCTTCACGCATATACAGCACTGTATTTTTAACAGCATAGGGTTTTTGAGGATTGAATGGTCTTAAACAACAGTGTTTTATTATTTCTAGCACACCCACCATGGGAACATCCTCAGGGCTCACGCTTCTGCTATTGGAACATTTGTTTTTTATTCTGAATATTTCAGCACATCTATTTACCTGGCACTATATTTAGTACCACAGTGCCAAGATGGCATATATAAAGACTCAATTGCAATTCCCATCTGATGTCCCTTCCCTCTCCTTTTTACCCCCTTTTTTTATGTCCGTACTCTGAATTCAGCACAAAGTTGGTGTGTTTAATTTAAAAAGAAGTAAAACGCTCCAGGAGACGCCTCAGACCACTGCAAATCACCCACTTTATAGAGGCAGTAAAATTGTGTATCGGATTAGAAGTGATGCTGATCTGAAATTTATGATAACTTTTAATGGCATTATAATTTTTTTCCCTGTGCGCTCCATAACTGCGTCGTTTCGATGTACACAGCAGCGAGATGAAATTTGTAAGGGAAAAACATTATCCAGGGAAGCCCAGGAAAGAAAAAAAAACAGTGGAATAATGCAGTAGCCCCACAAGGGCAGATGCAAGCCATTCTTCCCATGCTCCATCGAGAGGCACAAACTCCACAACGACCCTTCAAAAATAAAGACAGCCTAGGGTCCAGAATTTGTTGGTAAGACTAGGAATTGTAGTAAACTCGACCCTGAAGAAGCTTGTTGTGACTGTCTGCTCTATGCCAGCCAGCATTGCTAGGACACTGTTCCTTCTGAGCTGAAAGAAACCCACCATGCATCCTGAAGTAGTTTCAGTGGCTCTTCCCTGAGTGGGCCCTGACACCCGGTTTCCTCTGTGACAGCTCAACTCCTCATTGGTTCCAAAAGGATATGAGGGGCTTTCTGAAAGTACCTTAAACACACACCCAGAGACAGAGACAGAGAGAGAGAGAGAGAGAGAGAGAGAGAGAGAGAGAGAGAGAGAGAGAGAGAGAATAACAGAGGAGAGAGGAAGAAGGGAGACATGGAACTATTTTAAATCCCAACAATAGTGTTTACACTATGCACTAACCTAAAATACAAAAATCAAATGGTGAGAATGGCTCTCCAGAAAAGCCATGAGAGTCAAAGGAGCATTCTTCGCAACACAACCCATCCTCTAATCAGGGGTCAAGGTCTCTTATAGGTTCCAGACCAAAAAAAAAAAAAAAAAAAAAGCAACTCTTCAGGAAGTGCACACTATCTATCTATCTATCTATCTATCTATCTATCTATCTATCTATCATCTGTGTGATATTTTCACCAAGAATATCAGCATGAATTTAATAATGACTTCATGACCTGAAAATCACTCACAGAAGAGAGGCCCAAATTCTTTAAAAGTGTCAGCATTGTAAAACAAAAAACAAAAATTAAAAAAAAAATGAGGCACTCATTCACTTTAAAGGAGATCAGAAGGCTGAGACAGGAGGATTGCCATGGATTCAAGGTCAGCCAGGGCTGTATAATAAGCCCCTGGAGACAGAGAGAAAGGAGAAAGGGGGACGGAAATGGTGTAATGGTAGAAGCAAAATGCTGCAGATCACCGAGTGGCTGTAGTGGGCAGCTGGCCATGAGACCACGCTGCAGATCTGAGCAACAGCAGATCCCAGAGCAGCCAGTCCCAGGCAGGGATGGCACAGTTCCCCAAGTGGCTGCAGCAGGTCACGAGTTCCAGGCAGGGAGCTGTGTGGTGGGTGAGAAACCTCGACAGGGCAGCCAGTCCCACAAGGAAAGACAAACAATTGGGTACACGCCAGGAGACCACCCCACAGGTCTTCAAAGGAGGCTGGTCCTGGGCAGGGAGACATGCAGAGGGAAAGAAACAGAGACATGGATAGGCACGCCATGCAGAGTGAGGTTGGTTATTTATTTAATGGGTTATGGAGGGGAAGGGGAGAAGGAGGATGAGCAGAGAGAGGCAGGGCAAGGAGAAGAGACCCCATAGCAGCAGTTACCTCTCTGGGAGAGAGAGAGAAAATGGCAGAGACTCAGATTAGAAGCTGAAGAGCAGCTTGCCTTGGTGGATGGAGGGGTATGAGTGGGTGTGGCTTGTCTCTTAAAGGGATAGGACAGGTCATTGGGGGAAGCTGTTGGTTAAACTGCTGGGCAATTTAATACAAACCTCTCTTAGATGGCCTCATTATACAGATATTAAAGTTTGGGCTGGGGCTTTGTGAGATTATGAGCTTGTTTTTAAGATATGAATGCTGAAATATTTGGGCTCCATGAGTATAGGCTCGCTGACATTTCTAGGAGACATAATCTCTCAGCACACTCCCTTTTCCTCTGGCTCTTACAATCTTTTCTTCCCCCCTCTTTCAGTCATCCCCAAGCCCTAGGGGCAAGCCTCGTGTTGTAGAGATACAAGTGCATGGGATGGGTTGGGAGAGAAAAGGGAAGTGAGGGAATGATGTAATTATAATTTCCAAAATAAATGAAAATTTTATTTTTAAGAATATCTTTAAATTTTTAACAAATAAATATTAAAGAATAAAAAAATAATCTTGGGCCTATTCTTTTTTGTCTCCAGGCTGGTTCTTTGTGTAGGATGAACCCTCACACAAGTTAGAATTTGAGAATAAGGAGACAGAAACCAACAGAATTGCCAAGCTTTTTGATGTACCATTCTGGGTTTGTGATGAACCCAGAAGGCAGCCCATCCCTGGTTGAGGTAGCACATGTCAGAGTCCTCAAAGGTCCCCTTTCCTAGAAGACACATCTCTTCCTTACAGTGGTATCTAGATCCCTGCCACCCAATTCCATTGGCCGCTGGAGGGGTCTTCTCAGAGGGACCAGATTCACCCTCAGACTTGCACAACTTCCAGAGATCAGCTTCTTTCTCCATGTTGCTTTATGTCACTATTGGTAACACTGGTTCCCTTAATCCTTAATGATTCCTTTTCTTTCTAATGTTCTCTGTCTTATATTCTGCGGTAGTTTGAATAAAAATGTCCATAGAAAATGGCAGGATTAGGAGGTGTGGCCTTGTTGGAGTAAGTATGCCTTTATTGGAGGAAGTGCATGAATAGAGGGTGGGATTTGAGATCTATAAACTCAGACATGGCCTAGTGGCTCACAGTTCTTTTCCTGTTGTCTGAGGATCCGGATATAGAACTCTCAGCTCCATCTCCAGCACCCATGTCTGCTGAACCCTGCCATGCTTCCCAAAATGATGATAACGAACTAAATCTCTGAAACTGGAAGCCAGTCCCAACTAAACATTTCCTTTACAGGAGTTGCTGTGGTCATGGTGACTCTTCACAGCAGTAGAAACCCAGCTGAGACATGTCCCCTCTAGAAAGCCGCCACATATCCCTTTAACATTTCACTGTACTTGGGATGTCATCGAGCATTGAGGCCGACTTGAGCTGCTCATACTGCTCACAGCAGATATAAGAGAGGAAAATGCAATCAGGGTGTATCTATCTACTTTTCAACCATATGGCCTTCACTGTGCTCATTAAGGCCTCTACACCTTAGTTCCCATTCCCTATAGTATTTTCTAGAGTCACAGTTAGCAATAGGAAAATAGTGTGTGCAAAACGTTTAACTTAGTTAGTATCTGGCACATAGTATACAAGATAACAACAACACAAAACAATAAGTGTTTCTATATTACACTACCACCCTAAACAGGAACATGGAAGCAGGTGAGTTTGTTCTCACATTCATTTCTTTGTATTCTTTGGTTCTATGTAAGCCTTAGTACATCCTTGAAAAAAAAACAACATAATTTTGGCTGACTCTTTTGCTTTTTGGTTGGTTGGTTGATTGGTTTGGTTCAGTTTGTGTTTGTTAGGCCAATCATTTGTTTGTTAGTTTTCACATATAATCTCTTTCTTGTAGCCCCAAGCAGCCTCCAACTCACCATCCTCCTGTAGCTACCTTCCAAGTGCTGGGATTACAACTGTGTCCCACAAAATGTACCTGGCTTTGTACTTTTAACTCTCTTTGTTTCTCCCTGTTCACTTAACTGCCTCTGGGGCCCTTGCTGAAAGGGAATTGTCCTGCTGAGTCTGTGTAAGAAGAAGGTAGAAGAAGACATAGAATAAGGTAGGACAAGAAGAGAAAGATACGTCCAATTTGGAATGGATTCCGCCAAAGAACAGTCTGTGTGATCAAGGTCCATCAAATTCGGTCTCCACTGCGCCCTCCAGAGGCTCTGCCCCTGCACAGCAGCCTTCTTCCAGAGGCAATGCTCCAACACAGTGCTCTCTGCTCTCAGGCCTCCGGGTCTTCCCTGAATATGTGATGAATGATGAGTGGACACTCAGACTTGCTCTGAATGATTCCTCTTTACCTAATTACCTACCAAGAGGGAAATCGGATGCATTTGATCAAGTCTGGCCAGTGCGTTCCTTGTCCAACCCCATTAGTCTCAGTGATAGGAGGATTCCTAAAGCAATTAAAACAACGTTATCCCCTGAGGGCTCTGGGATGAAAAGGTCTTCCCCAGTGCTCCTGCAGCAGGGTTATCTCAAGGATGAGTATGTCCCCATCAGGGCTGGGCAGTGAGTCCCTTATGGAGAGGCACAGTGTTCTCTGGTGCCAGCAAACTGGGATCAGACCTGACTTTAGCCACCAGTTTTCAGAAACCAGGGACCCTCTGTTAAGCACTGCCGTGAAGGCGTGGTGTGTTCCTGGCTAGATTGCTCTCACGGTTCCATCTTCCAGATGTGGATCGCACGTGCTACATGCCAGGTGGAGAGACTGTAGCCCACGGAGAACTCCAATGACCCGCGAAATGCCTTCAAAGGCATTAGCCCATTTGGGAAGCTTTTAGAAGCCCATTAGAAATGTCAGTGCACACTAAAAAAGCCGCCGATCCGAATGCGCTGAGGCTTAACCTCATTAAACTGTTGCCGCAACGCAGGGTCAAACTTATCTTGCTTCCAGGTTCCTTTCCTCTCGCCAATTGCTGAGAGGCCATTTTCTTTCTAATTAATTTCATCTAGATGAAACCTGCACAAATGTCAGCACAACAAATTAAGACTTATTGATTATTGGCTTTTTAAAAATAGTTAATGGTTCTATCCAAAGATAGAATATTTTAGGGACATCAGTGAGACAGTGCGGCTCAGGCTGCTTCTGGGTTTTTTGGATGCTGAAAACAGTATCCTAAGCATCCTCTCCAGACCCATCTCATAGTTTTCATCAGAAACCTTATACGGATTTTACAGTCAGAAATATAAAAAGTCAGAAAAGTGCACCTTAGAATTGGACACCAAAGCAAGTGCTCTCTGGCCCTTACCTCTCCTATGTGGGGCGCCAGAGATCGGCCACTTTCATTAACCCGTTCTATTCTTCTTTCAGACCTTCAAATATTGGGAGGTTAAATTTGTTCACCAAGATGACTGATATGAAAATAAAAGATAAAACTCAAGTTCCTTCTCAGAAACCTTTATCTCCAGGCTCAAGGTGACAGGCTCGATGTCACGAACTGGAGACAGGACAGTCTCTCCATAGACCTGACAGACTCCTGCTTTGCAGACGGACAGTTGTCAGAGGAACACCAGCCCTGAAGACCACTCTCAGAAGGGTACAAACTAGTTCAAAGTATCCGTATATGCCTTTTTTAAAACTTGGAAACGAGGCTGGGAGGTGGTGTATGCCATTGCTTGGGAAGCAGTGTGGATTCATGGAATCTGGGCTGTCCATTGAGACCCTGTCCCACATACATGAGCAAGCACAGATCTGCAAGGACTCGTGAATTCCGGGTGTGGTGCAGCTGGCACCCTCTCCTTCATTTGGTTTGTGAACTTTCTAGGAAATCACAGGGTCCCCTTTGCTGGGGGAAAATCAGGAGCAAAGAAAAGCAAATTGCATCAAAGATAACATCACACTACGAAGTAACATCCAGCTCCCAGTTCTGAAATACTTTAACAAGACCTTTTTGTAATGTTATCCAGTTCATCAAGAGCTTTTATTTTACCAATTAAGTATATCCAAAGCCTACAAGTAATGTTCCTAAATAGGAGAAAATCAGGCTCACGATCTGCACAGGTAAATTGCTGTGGGGAAGAGATTTATACCACCTTTTCTTTTCTTTTATCCTACTCAAATGTTTCAATTTGTCAGGGAACAACAGTACGCTCTCTTCCCACATTCATTCTGGAACTGTGATCATTCTGCCTTCGTCTATCACTTAGATCCAGGACAGGGGTCCTAGGGACCATCTAGTCCAACCCATCACTTTATAGCAAAGAGCTAAAGCCCTGAGCAGCTTCTAAGTGCTCTAGGAAACAAAATTGGAAGGGATTCATATTTGTGTGGCAGGATTTGCATTTCACTATCCAATGCAGTTTTTCTATCACGTGTCCAAGACTACAGGTCAATTAAAGCTGTC
Source organism: Microtus ochrogaster (assembly GCF_000317375.1). Classification (NCBI taxonomy): domain Eukaryota; kingdom Metazoa; phylum Chordata; class Mammalia; order Rodentia; family Cricetidae; genus Microtus; species Microtus ochrogaster. The sequence goes on along the minus strand of NW_004949122.1, from coordinate 4,097,915 downwards.
AAGCTAAGCAATGTCAATGTCAGAACGCCAACAAATCCAGCACAGAAAAGAAAAAAAAACCTGAGAAAATTTACTGGACTTAGCCCGGGCCTAAGAAGACCAGCCAGTGTGAGATTCGTGGTCCTGAAACAGAGAGGTCCCAGTTGAATTACAGCATAGTTATGTCAAGCCTCAGAACACATCTGTCATGCCAGATGAAGGAATAGGAACTTCTCATGAGCTCCTCGTGGGGGTCTTTCATTTTAAAGGAGACTTTAGAAATGAACACATGGAGACAGAGATGAGTACCTGATGCCTGGATCACTGCAGCAGGGGACTGGACTAGTTGATCTTGACATCCCAGAGAGCTCGAGAGGAGCTTTCTTCTCATGATTTATGTTTATGTTTGCATTTACGCTCTGCCATCAATGCATGAGCTCAGGGATTGCTTTAATGAATAAACAATAAACTTAAACTTGATGATAATGTCATCAGGAGCAGAAGGCGGTGCTGGTTTATGGCAAGGTCTTAATCTATGCTGCGGAATTGGTCACAACAGACAAGTTCTCTTGTTCTGATTTGTCAAAGTTTTAAGTGTGGGAGTCTAAGCCTCCACCTTGAGTGAAGCTGGCTTCCTTAGCCATGCTGGGTCAGACAGACACATCTCCAATTCTCACACTCTTGTTTACCTCCTTTTAGAGACTACATGCTTCATACATAGTGTGTATTCCTTGGGCAGCATGTCGCAGTGGCAGGAAAGGAATTATTGGCACAGAGATGCCACATATCTTGAAAGAGTCACTATGATTTCTCAAGACTATTTAAAACCAAAATCAGATTCAAAGTCGTCTGCAATAAACGAGTGGGCAGAAAAAAAATGCAGCTGGCTACCATAAACCAACCCTGATTACCATAATTTATAAAGATGAGCTCCGGTGGGATGTTGAGTTCAGTTGAGCCAGCCGTGTTGACTGGTCACATAAACTCTGCCTGAAAAGTAATCGTTGTCAGTTCCTTTCCCTGAGCCAGTCTCAAGCCTGAACCTACCGCACCTTTTCTAAAAGGATGCGCAATCTGCATCGTGCACAGACTCCCAAAAGGAAATAAAAGTGTTAATGAGAATGTTTGCAAATCTGACCCAACACAGCCACAGCAGCACTAAGACAAGGTACAAAAAGAGGAAATGACAGAAAATCTGTTTCTGGTGTTCTCCCAAGTGTGCCCGGTGGTCAACATCTATACATGCAAACAAGAAAGGGAAACTCATTGATCAAACCCAGAGTCAATGCTTTGATGTGCAAAAGAAGATAGAATTAGTGCAGACTTTTGAGGGGTTGTAGGATGAGGACAAGATACTGGTAGTACTTCCTAAGGTTTCTCAAGGAGGTTAACTGATAGCTTGTGAGGTTTGTTTTTAAGAGCCAATGACCATGTTTTGTTCCCATAGATTAATTTAGATACGTGTACCTGACAGAACAGAAGTCATCTGTTGACCAAAGTCAAAGAAGTAGATGGTGTGTATACAAGGCCCAGGCTCTTCCTATAAGCACTAAGAGAGCCACACAAAGGGTTGACATCTAACAACACATGCTGGGAGCAGAGAAGAGCAGCCAGAGTGCAGTAAAGGTTGGGGTGAGGGGGACAGTTTCATCACTTCAGAACACTACATTTTAAGCCAGCATAAGTTTGTTTCATATTGTTTGAGTTCGAATACAGCTTTGTTCTGTGGCTCACAGTCAACAGACTAACTCTCTCTCTTTATCTCTCTCTCTCTCTCTCCCGCCCTCTGCCTCTTCCTCCCTATAACTTTAGTGCATCTCCCCATCCCATCCCCCATATTCCAATTAAGTAGGAAGAGTAGAATATCCAGAGCCAGCAAGATGGCTCAGTGGGTAAAACCACCTACTGCCAAGCCTGATGGCCTGAATTTGCTCCCTGGTACCTACATGATGGAAAGAGGTACAGGGCCATTTATCTCGACTCCTGAGTGTTTCACTAGAGGCAGACATCTCCCTTCCTTCACACAGGGGCAGCCCGCTGAGGAGTCCCCCGCTGCGCACAGGTAAGTCTCAAAACATCGTGCACAAGAAGTCTCAAGGCTTCCCTCTAAAGAATGACGTCCGTCACCTTTACAACTTTCTCTCCAGTCTTGAAGGAGCTAATTGTGTGAGTTCTACCTCATTTGTCTGTGCAATGTTTCCTTGATACAGAAAACTTTATTTCTCCCCTCCCCTCCCTCCAAAGAGAGGCCAGTGCTAAGTTTTTTCCTAGACCCCTCTCCCTACATGTCTACCTCCACCATGTCCCTGGAGCCTGAGTCACACCAGCTACACTTTAAATCCCTTACATGGTAGAAGCTACCCTTACAAGTCATCTGTTTCTTCTGTCTTCTTCTTTGCAACTCCTTACCATTACACCCGGCGTTAGGCAACTGGATCAATAAACCAATTCCTTCCTTGGGTAGTTCGGCAAACTTCAGTTTATTCCATCTAACAGCCTCCTTACAGCGGACGGGTGTCAAGCAGAGGCTATGACGTGGGTATGTAAACAAGGGATGTCCTTTTTCTTTTTAGTCCACACGGAAGCCTCACGGTGGGTAGAGAGGATAGTTTCTGGGTGGAAGCAGATCCTGATTTTTCCTCTCACATAACCTCGAGTAGTAGGGAGCTCAGGGGAGTGCTGACTCTGTGTATAAAAAAAGTAAAAACACATCTAAAGAGAAAGGTTGACTTTGTCTAAAAAAAATGAAAATAATAAATAAGTACTTGGGCCTAAGGAGAATCATTCAAGTATAAATAGCCACACATTGTTTTAAAATGTGTGACCCAAAGCACAGTAGAGCTGACCCTGTTGATGAAGGTGTGGGTGAGCCAGCCCAAGAATATGAGAACGGGGGATCTGTTCCTGCCCCTCATCTGCCATATGGTGGCATGGGAAAGGAGAGATGCCACACACACACACCTGGGGCAGGTGGGAGAGCTGACCCTGAGGTCGGTCATGAGAGCAGGAGAGCCGGCCCTGTCCCCTCAGTGCTTGGGTAGTGCACTGCCCTGAGGACAGGAAACAGGAAACAGGAGAACTGGCCCCACCCAGTGCTCCTTGTTCCTTGGGTGAAGTAGCTAGGGCAGTGTTGGAGAGGTCACCCTGGTGGTGAGGACTGGGGAGAGCTGGCAGACTGACGGACCCTGCAACCACCCAGAACCAGGGTTATGAGAACCCACCCCAACATCCCCCCATCTACGATCTGCCGAAGCACCTGAAGGGAATGGTCCTCCAGACCCAAAGCTGCAGGTCTCCAAGACACAGGAGAATAACAGGATAAGCAAGAGGAGTCCCAGTGAGGGCCCAGAACCAATAAAATAACAGAAATTAGAGGCCTTGAACCAGACCTCGAATATTACTCTTTGCAATGAACACTTGCAAGTAAAGACATATGGACTAACGGATAAACTGTGTGAATCTCTGTACCACACTACAGCTTCTATGATAAGGATTTTCTTTTTTCTTTTTTCCTTTTTTTCTTTTCTCTTAAATTTTGTTTTATTTTGGAGGGGGAGGTTGCAAGGGCAGAAGGCAGATGGGAAAGGATGGGAACATGGGTGGGATCAAGATGCATGGCTACAAAGAATAAATAAAAAGTTAAAAAAGAAAAAAATGTATGGCCCAAGCTGAAAATTTATATTTTCATATGGAAATATTTGCCAAGTTGTTCCATATATTTCTTCACTCAGTGAATGTTTATTATGTGATTTGGCTAACCTGGGAAGGGACTGATGGCCATGATGGAAGGGCTTCCAACCTTATAGACTCCATGACATCATAGAGTTTCCATCATACATTTTTAAATCACTTGTCAAGAATTTTTTTAAAAAATGACTTTGGAGCTCTTTAAGTCAACAAATAATTACTGAGGTCATCAATGGTGTATTCTCTAGGTTCTTAGGATACATCACAAACAAAACAGATAGAGACCCCTGTCCTCAGGAAGCTAATAGTCTGCCTGAGTGCGTGTAACCAACAACAAACGTGAAAAATAAGAACTTTGTAAACTCCAGTAGGATAAATAGATGCAGAGAGAGAGAGAGAGAGAGAGAGAGAGAGAGAGAGAGAGAGAAGGAGGGAGAGAGAGAAAGAGTAAAGAAGATAGGGATGCATCTGAAGCCAGACTCCAGACTAAAGTGGAGCCATGGATGGGAAGCAAGAGGAATATGGGGATGGTGTAGCCCTGTGGCCATGGATAACAAGTAAAAAGGGAGCCATAGGGACTTCGAACTCAGGGAAATGTCTGCTACTGGGAAGGAGTCAGATTTTTGGCTGCAGTGTTACATACAGAGAATAAGAACAGCGTTGTTCCCTATATTTTGTAAGAATCAAATAAGAGGAAACATTTAGTGTGTGTGACAGGGCCTAGCAGATATAGCAATTACCTAGTAACAGATCATAATAATTAATAATACTATTGTCAGTGGCCATAGGAGAGAAAATAACTCTCACATGCTAACAGAAAGGCTTAAAAATGGCCTCAGAGAGTAAGTGCGTCTCTTCTTCCTTTCTCCCACAATGCCTCTGTTTCAAAACTGGGAAACCATGATGGCCCACTTTTCAAAAAATGCCCGCATTGGTATAGATTGTCTCTAATCTCCCGGCCCCCCTGCTTTACCTCTGCTCTTCCCTGCATCCCAAAATCAAGGCTATGGAGTAAGCAGACCAACTAAGGCAAGGCTGGATACCCTCTGCTAGGGCAGCTAACTCCTTTGAGGCTGCCTGTAGCCAGAGAAAGGGCAGAGGAGTGGTAGTAGAACCCAGAGCCATTGCTGAGACACCCTCCCAGCTTGTCCCAGGAGCTCCTAGATGGCCCTTGAGAAGCAAGCTCTGGCGATAGCTGTGGGGTGGACAGAGGCAGCCTCCTCCTGCTTCTCTGGTTTGCACCAGAGAGAGTGCAGTCAAGTGGAACGGCTGGAGAGTACTTTAGAGAAATTTCGCCAAAAGGGAAAGTGGAGACAGCCTCTTTTTTTTAATTCCCTACCAAAAGAAAAAAAAAAATCTCTAGAACTTAAAATTATTTTAATCAGCTGAAAAACATACATGGGCTTTACAGCTCCCAGACAGCTTGCACAGGCCCCGATAAATGCCTATCGCTCATTTGCATACGCTAACAGCTACACTTTAATCAGCCCCCTAATCCCTGATGGTATTAATGAATTTTTTTATGCCTTTTTTTTTTAGTATCATGTTTGCTAATTCAAGAATGATCAGCGGCTTCTGTGCGCCTTTTTTTATACGGGAAATAATGGGTGAGCTGGGTACTCCTGTTATCCCGCTCTCACAAATAATTAAGACTACAAAGGGTACAAATCAGTCTGAATGCGGAGCACAAAGGCACCGGCTCCGCAAAGGCCGGTCTCTGTTTCTGTTTCTCCCCCCCCCCACACCCCCTCTTCCCTCCCATGTTCATTTGTTCCTTTCCTCTGCCAAGAGGTGGTCAGGCCGGACACTGGCCAGTCCAAAATGCTTCCCTCTTCAGCCGTCTCCAACAGGAGGGGCTGCAGCATGATGGGAGTTTTCACGGAGGTGGCTTGGACTCCTCTCAAAGCTGGTGAACAGTAACTGCAGAAGAGCACAAGAGACAGACAGACGGACAGACGGACGGACAGAGAGGTAGAGCTGGAAAACATTCTAACTGGTGTCTCCTGTTTTCCACCTGCCTTTTTGGTTTCACCTGCCTGGTAAGAAGCTGGTAGGATCTTGGTGTGACCAGAATAAGGGAGATGAGAGCAGCCTCTTCTGCCTTCGGCTTTGCTCTGAGGTCCCTAGGGCAGTTCGATGACCAGTCAAGTTGGCCAGATATAAGAAATAGGAAAGGAGCTGGACAATGGTGGCGCACGCCTTTAATCCCAGCGCTCGGGAGGCAGAGGCAGGCGGATCTCTGTGAGTTCGAGACCAGCCTGGTCTACAGAGCTAGTTCCAGGACAGGCTCCAAAAAGCCACAGAGAAA
>NW_004949122.1:4088193-4089626 GCF_000317375.1 Microtus ochrogaster | reverse complement strand
CGATCTCCTGTGCCCATCTGTTGTAGGGTACTTCCCACTTTCTCTTCTATCAGGTTCAGTGTGTTCAGACTGATATTGAGGTCTTTAATCCATTTGGATTTGAGCCTCTTCAACAAATTGTGCTGGCAAAACTGGATGTCAGTCTGCAGAAGAATGAAAATAGACCCATATCTATCACCATGTAGATTTAAATTCTAACAGGGACTCTGCAGGTGCAGTCAGCTCTTGGTCCTCACACAACTGACCAAACAGATTGTGTTTGTATGGACATTCTCAACTCCATTACTTTTTTCCCCCAAAAGTTTGCCCAAATCCACTTATAAAGTATGGAAGACACACTCAATAGGCATCTATGATTTCAGTGTTGTCGAGTGTGCTTGCTTTTTGGTTCCTCCCGGGAGACTGTGCCAATAACGCAGAATCTATCTTTGCTCTGTATATCTAAAAACTAGAGTTCTCAAAGGCAAAGGCTTGGTGCTCTGTGTGAAATCTCAAGAGCAACCATCATACAGTGCCAAGAGCCTTGGAGGACCAGAGTGCACTGCCTTTCAGTTTCAAGCCAACAGCTTCTGCTCTTATTTGTTAAGTGGGTTATCATCTCTCAGGTTGGTTAAGTGGGTTATCATTGATGGGGTGAGAATCACAAAGGACAATTATGAGAGATGCAATTAATGCCACCAAAGTGATCTATCAGTTGAGAAATCAGGTACTAAAGGGATATGATGTGTTGATGAAAATGATAATTGTTCTTGATGCTGTCTGCACTAAACAAAACCACACCAGCGATGGGGAGAGTGGGTCTGGCAAAGTGGTATATAGATTAAAACAGTTTATAGGAAGAGATCGATGGTTTGCTGACTTGTTATTTAATATATATGTATATATATATGTATATATATATAGTCTCACTCTGTAGCCCAGGCTGTCCTGGAACTGACTGGATAGACAGGATGACCTCCAATTTGCAGCAGTTCTCTTGTCCCAGACTCCCTCACTGCTGAGATTACACACATGCATCATCGCACTTGGCTTGGTTTGTTAAACTAGCTGGAGTGGGGGAGGCAAATTCGAATGAAAGAAAGTTAGACTGGCGGCCCGTCTGAACACAAGTGGATAGCTGAGGATCTGACGTACACTCTGTATATAGCAGATCCCAAAGACTGCGACCTGCAGCTCTTAGTGACCAGGTGACACTGGGTTTGAGGTAATTCAAAGCCAAGGCTCGCATGTTCTCTGAAATACGGCCTTGAAAGTAGCCATTTTCTCCAAAACACCAGACTCTCTCGTTTTTCTTCAGAAATGGCTGATTTTTAACATCTTCCTTCAAGGAAGGAGGAGCCCTTTGCTTACTTTCATTGTAAAGGGTGTTTACAAGCTGTGTATTTTTCACTATCCCTTTCCTAACACTGAACAAGACAACGTGATCCTCCTGT
>NW_004949122.1:4073193-4083193 GCF_000317375.1 Microtus ochrogaster | reverse complement strand
ATACAGGCAACAAGGTTATCACAATATCAGTGGCCTCATAAATTGTGGTGGAGACAGCTCAGGGGCAGGAAATCAGCTAGTGAACTGTGGTCCATAATACATAGCTAGCACTTACTGTATGGTAGATATTGTGTTAAATCTTGCATGTGTGAGAACTCATTTAGACTCATGTCTGTATTATAGATATTATTATTGCATTTAATAGATGAAAAGCTGTGTTAAATTACCAACTTAGAATTTCATACCTAGAAACAGCAGGCCAAAGACTCAGCCTCGAGTGTTAACCTGCTGTGGGGTGAGGGCTTGACTGAGAAAGTGGCAAAGTGGCTGTGCCACGTACGAGAGCCACTGTGTGCACACTCTGTGTTCTAGGCAGTAAGGACGGCAGAGGAGAAAGGAAATGAACACTGCTTCATGGGAAGCTTTCAGAAAGTGCCAGGCCAGGAGCCAGGAGGCACAAGGTGTGTGGCACTCAGGACTGAACCCATTCCATATCCTGGCAGCATGAAGCTTCCACTGCCTTGGGTAGACACCTTCCCAGGGTGTCCAGGCTACCATAACAAAAAAATTCCATAAGGATGACTTAGACAATAGAAATGAGTTTCTCATGGTTGCAGAGATTGGCAAGTCCAAAGTCAAGATGCTGGCAGATTCAGTGTGTAGGGAAGGCCACCTCATTGGCTGTAGATTCTTTTATCTTTTCATGTGAAAATAAGGTTGAAGGGTCTTTAGGGTCTCTTGCACTAGCCAGGGTATACTGACCCCCAGGACGTAACTATACCGAAGGTCTCAACTTCGCCATCCCATGGGGACTGGGGTTTCAGCACATGAATTTGGAGAAGACCCTGCGCTCAGTCTACAGCACATCACAGATGGACTCGGCTATGTTAATGCAGGCAGAAAAATAGTCTCCGTTTGTTGGATGCTTGTCACGTTTCAGCCTCCAAGCTAGAAGTTTGCCATGGATTATCACACCTATTTTTCACAACAAAATTACTTTTATTTCTTTTTATATAGGATAAAACCAAGGCTACAGGAAGCTCGATGACTTCTCACAGACACACAATGGTGACAGCATCAAGACTTGTCCTCAGAAACACCTGACCCCAAAAGCCTTTATCTCCATCTGCTCCTGGCTGAGATAACATGGTAGATTCTTGTCTTCTGGCCTTTCCTCTTCTTGGTTCTGAGAGAAGGCCCTCTACCATCCAAGCAAAATAGTCAACTATTTTCCTCATCAACATTCTCTCCTTTTTCCAAAATCCCATTTAAAAAAGGAAAGAAATAATCCATCCCTGGAATCTGTAGGGTGGAAGATAGTTTTCCTCAACTCATGACCATCTCTGGGTATTTCTTTTCTTCATCATATTCTCCCAGGGAGCATTCAGGCATAAGCGATGCTGTGGAATCAGACACCTGGATTGGAGATGTGTCTCCTCAGACCTACGTATATAATTATGAGCAGACCTCAATTTCCTTTTGGGGCTGTTGGGAGAAGCAGGGGCGATGATGCATGGGAGATGCTTTGTGAACTTGAATAGCCCTATGTATCTATCCCACAGCACCAAGACGTTCCCTCTGGCTGGTCAGAATGGAGTCCAGAATAACCGTCCCCCGCGTTACTTCTTCTACACTAGGGGAGATGAAACTGCCGACAGGGAAGCGGGGGCATCCATCAGAGGTCTGCGGTGAGTAGAGCCAAGTCAGGGCTGGAGTGGAGCCAGGCGAGATGGCTGGCGTTTGTATGGGGCATTACACCTTACAAAGCACACGGACATCTGTTATCTGGCTTGCTCCACAGCCGTCCTACAAGGCAGCCAGTGTGGACAGCTTTATCCTTGCCGATCAGAAGAGAAAACTTAGACTCCCGAGGAGGATGAGAAAGCTGACCAAAATCTCATGCTTTCTCAGCAGAGAGGTGGACTCAAGGACTGGGCTCATGCCTGTGGGTCTCAGTTCCTGGTTTTTGAGGAGCGGCCTGTGACCAAAACACAGCTTCATCTTCTGCTTAACATGTGCAGTCAGCTGTTTAACCCAACAGTAAACCCAATAAATCGTGCATAAATATGTAGTTTGTATAAATTATTAATAAATGTGTAACTATATATAAATTACGTAAACTAAGCATATATTCATTTTATTAGACAGGAAGGAGGTGTTTGTTTGACTGTTTTAATTTTAAATTGAGGTTATCTCAAACGTTGAGGTAAGTCTTTGAAAAGCCACCAGCCCTATGCACGGTGTCGTTAGAGCCCAAAAATTACAGCCACCTCCTCTCAACCCACTCATAGCACAGCACTTGCAAGCTCTTTCCTGAGGTTCATTCACCTCACTGGGCTCCCTTCTCCCACAGCAGACCAGGAACTCAGGGTTCTTCTTTCAATTGGCAGGTATCTAAGGATTGGTAATACAAAGTCCTTCCTCCTATCTTCTGTCCTTCTTAAAGTCTTAACACGGCTGCCAGCTACATAGAAGTCTTTCCTCTCATTGCGCAGGTTGGTCACAGTATCCCTTTTCCACATCTCCCACAGAGCCCAGTAATGAACTCTGTAGTGGAATGTCTTGTCAGTTCCTCTGATACCACGTGGACGGTGAGCATCTGAGACCAGTCTGACTCTCCCTCAGTCTAGTGCATGCCAATAAGTGCTTCTGAGAGTGAACGAGATAGGACAGAAGATTATTTACATCCTTTTCAGATATTAAAACTTCCCCTAAGTCAGAGAGACAGAGGATGACTAAGGTCAGGAAAATCAATGCTTAAAAAGTTTACCAAAAAAAAATATGGTACTTTTTTAAGGACCCAGCCCTTGCGGACTTTCAAATTGATGGTCCACGGCACTGTGGAGGACCAGGGAGGTGAAGTGTGTTGAATTCCATGATCATATTCATGATCCTGTGAAGCTGTTCAAGGTTATAACCATCCTTCCTCTCCGCACCAGGGCCCTGATGCTCAAGCTACTGTAACCACTCTTTTCTATGCAGCACCTTCAATTTATCCATTTCTTTTGGTAAATGTAATTTAAAAATCGACCATGGGGTGTTCTCAACCTATGAAACAGCACTAAGTACTGTGTTCTTTGGGGGAAAATTCTCCCAAACCTGGACCTGAGAAGCAATGCGAGCTGGAGCCCATGGTCCTCAGTGGGAAACCCGATTCATCTCACCAGAGAACAGTTGGGGGCAACTCTAGCCTGGGTTCCCACTTCTTCCTTTAACGAGGTGGCAGCTATTTGGGTGATAAGGAGCGGCTGCAAATAGGGAGCATTTTGCATCTGCAAAATGCCCTTTTCATATAGGAATGTGTGTCTTCTTTTGGATTGTGTCCTGCAATGTCACTCTACCATTAATGAGGACATCTATAAGAAGTTTAGAATAACTTGAGGATGTGTTTATGAAACAATGTTAACTTTAAAAGCACACCATAAAATCTTATACACACAACATATCCTCATTTCTGCTTAGTTTTGTTTTAAATGCACATGGGGAAGGTAGACATTTTTCTCCCTTAATCTTCAGAACAACCCTGCGGTGTTATTATGAAGCTGTCTATTAGAAGACTTGCCCAAAGCTGTACAGCTGCCTCTGTTGCCCACGGTGGCAATGCATGTAAAGGAGTTTGATGGCGCTTGTATTTTTCATCCGGAAGGCAACATGGAAGGGCAGGAGAGTGGGCTGTGTGGGGCTCTGCCTCCAGGTGCACACAGAACTGAGATTCCTCAGCTCTGTGGAGACCGAGGAGACCAGGTGATTTGCCTCAGCCTGTAAAGTGTGAACCGCAGTGATGTCACTTCTAGGTAGAAACTTTGAGTCCCCCTGGTCTATGTGAGGATTGGCAGTATGCCAGCCAAGGGTCACCCTTACCTTTGGCGTCCAGGAAAAAGTACAATGTGAAGTAGACTTGATCTGCAGCCCAGCCCAGGAATGGTACTGAGAGGTTGTTGTTGTTGCTTGTGTGTGGTGCAGAGGTACTCACCTGTGCGTGCATATGTGGAGGTCAGAAATAAATGTCAAGGGTCTTCCTCTACTGTGCTCCACCTTCTTTATAGACACAGGGTCTCTCACCTGGAGTTCACCCTTTTGACTAGGCTCGTTGTCCAGCAAGCCTCTGGCTCCACATCCCCGACGCTGTGGTTACTGACACCTGCCACCATGAAAGACTTTCACATAAGTTCTGGACTTCTGAACTCAGATGCTCACGCTTGCATAGCAAAGTGATTTACCTCCTGAGCCCTCTCACCAGTCCCAAGAAATGTCACTAGGCTTTTTAAGTCACCAAGACTGTCACTACAACACAGTGCTACAGTCAAGTCCTGACTATTCCGGGAGACAGAACCAAACGGTAGCATTAGGTTTCAGAATCATCCTGAGTCTTCACACTAGCTGTTAATGTGGCTAAACTCATTTCTTATTTTAAAACTTGGATTGTAATATGTCCTAAAAAGAATTATATCAAAGTAGAAAGTGCATATAAACTGCATACCATGTAGGAAAGAAGAGAGATTACCTTGAGAACCTTTCTGCAAAATTAATTTTCATACAGCTGTTCCAATCCTAAGTAACAAAGAAGCAGTACTACTTTTTATTCCAAATTTGTTCTTTTTAACCTATGAACAAAGATATTATAATGGCTAGCTTTCCCTTGATTGAACACTAATAAATAACAACATATAAACATTAACATATTCATTTATTTCTGTGAAGAAAACCAGTGGTTATCATGATTCAAAGTTTAACCGTCAATCGAAATTAATATTAAGAGAAAACCAACATAAGTAAGGCAACATTATTGAAAATCTATTAGCAAATATAATTACCGAGGCTCAATTATTCATAATATCAACCTAAAGGAAATAATAGGATACAAGATCTTTTGAAAGCCTACTCTGTAAAATCAGGAGAGTTTGACTCCCTGTCCCTGCTCATCACTCTCCACCTACCCCCTTCAAACAGGGTCTCTCTTGAAGCCCAATTATGCTCTTGTCTCTGCCTCCTTACAACATTGGGGACACTAACACATGCATGTGGTCATCTTCTGTGATTTATGGATGAGCTGGGGATTTGGATTCGGGTCCTCATGTTGAGCAGCAAGCACTCCTTCCTGCTGAGCCATCTCCGCGGTCTCCTGAACAAACCTCAATCTGAGTAAATGGCAAGCCACCAAAGATCCGGTGGCAACTGAAGTTTTCTTGTGAGTCTGCTGTAACTACCGTGCTTGCACTTCTGCTGCTGGATGAAATTTGCAAGCATTGTGGGTGCACCTGATTCCTGCCTGGGTCCTCTTTTTCTCTCATTTCGTTGCTGTACTCACTCACAAAGAAGGACTGTTCAGAAGCATGTCCAACTGTGGCTAGTTATACATACTAAAACACCCCTGAATAAAAGCTAGACCATTTAGCTGTATTTCTGTGGGAATTGGAAGCTTTTCACCTTCTCCACCTAATACTGTGCCTCCCCCAAAGGGCTTTCCCAAGAGAGGTTAGCTGATAACCCCTTAGTCTGTTAGTGTCCAAAATATTCCTTATATGAGTTGCTAAACCTTCAATACAGAATCATATCTCAAAATCTCACTTTCATACAAGCCTTCAACTCCAGAAGCCTGCTTCACTTCTACAGAGACAGATTAAGCCTGTCATGAGAGGTTCTTTGGCCTGCCTAATGAAGCCAACCTTCATTTAGTCAAGATTGATAACACAGAGAGAATCACAGTCCCCTGATATGTCTGCTGAAATTGACCTTCCCATTGGGGAGGTCACTAACCATGCTTGCAGTCTCTGCATCGCTCTGGAAATTCTATTCCTTCAATGCCATGGCCCCAAACAAGTCTCCTCTTGGCACCCCAGAAGAATCTTTCTCGCTATTCACTCCCAATGGGAATCTAATGGGAAAGACTGAAGGCAATTTGACAATCCTACCACAGTGGGCATTCCCGACCCCACAACACCACACAGGGTGCCATAGACGTGTTCCCCAGCTTTGTTCATGAAGTTTGTCCATGTGTTCATGGACCAACACACCCACGCATGTTTAGCATCGGTCAGCAACAGCTCACGTTTCTCAAATTTCTCAATAGACAATAAATTTCCAACCCATTGATTATTTATGCAGCCAAATGTCTTTACTGAATATCCATCCGCTTGTGAAGCAATAAGCCCTGTTTTCCTCCACTCCCTCACTCTCCAGCCTGTATCTCCTCCTTAGGGACTCACAGTCAGAGGGAAGCAATATTGTCTTTGAGGGCAAGAAGGCTGAGCAGCCTGTTCAATGGCACACGTACGGCAGTGGACCGGGCAGGTTGACTTCGGTCACAGAGTTTCCATCTCCCCACAGCCTGTCTCAGCCTTTGTTGACTGACAGAGTGGAGAACTCACAGAATCCAAACTAACCTCAAAATGTTGGAGTCATGCTCTAACTTCTCCTGAGCCAGCAATTTTCTCACCCCTCACCTTTTCCTGAGTATTTCTGCCCTTTGCAGCATGTTTCTTTCTCTTCCATCTTCAGCCCTTCCCTTGCGATGTATTCTGTTAAAAGCAAAGGAGGCGGGGGAAAGAGTTGCGACCCTCTGTTCTAACTGCCCAATGGATCAGCTGTCACAGTTAATCGGTAAAACATCACTTCTCTTTGGCAGATATTGAATGCTCCTCCCCCTCCGTATGGACCACATCCCCATTCCTGGACCTAATCTTTTCTGTTGACCTAGGAACTTATTATTGCCCATGAACCAGTAAAGCCAAGGCAGATACGAGTTCATGCCATTCTGGTAAGAAAAATGTACTCTGAAAGGTGCCAGTCTGTTGAATTGAGGTGCTGAGGACAAGGCAGAACACCACTGCTGCCTGTTTTCATCAAGTCCATTTGATTGGTGGTTTTGCACAGACAGAAATATAATGGGAATTATTTGTAGTAATTGCTCATAATACCTTTTCCAGTTTCCTTCTGTCTTCTCAATACACCCCCATTTTCACGTGGGGACCCATGGAATACCAGAAAGCAAACATCACACTTTATCTTCAGGGATAGAGCACAGGATTTGAGTGAACAAATGAACACAGACCGTCCGTCTGGCCATAGTGATTCATCACATAGAGGGTCACATGACCTCACGACCTCAGAAACCCAGTCAATATGACTCTCAGAACTTCCATTGGAATTCCTGGGTCAAGGGCACTCTCTCCCACTCCAGCAATTGGAAGTCTAAAAGATCCCAGACAGTCTGCTACCATGAGGGGGGAAAAAAACAGTTTAATGGTGAATCGAAACAACAGAAACTACAAAGCTGTAAAACCAGAGCCTTACCCGGAGTGACCTTCCCTATGCCTAGACAGTTTGTAGGCATGAATTATTCACTTTTCTTCAGTCTCTAAGAGCCCATGGGACTGCTTCAAACAGAAGCTCCCTAACTGATACACTGGTACTACCTTGAAAGCCAAGTGCACTCATTCGTTTGTGATACATAAAAGTGTGACTCGCTGTCGCTACCTACATCCTCTACACTGTGCTAACGACACAAAGCAGATGGTGACTGTGCCGGTGTGGAAGTGTATGTGTACCTGTTCCCAGACAATCGACACCAACAATCATCATTATCCCCATCATCACAGTGGATGGGACCATCATATGTAAATCAAACTCAGATGACCAAAGTTTACAGCAACACTTGAAATTTAGTGTCTCAGAAGCATTTCATTTCAGCCCCATAAAAGTTATGGTATGTTGATTAAATACTGACTGGGAGCTGAAAGAGTGCTTACTCGGGGTTTATAGGGATGGAAAGGATGCATTCTGTAGCTACCTAATTTTTTTTTCTAAGTATTGCTGTCCAAAGACAGTCAAATGCATGCATTTCATGTTTGCAGGGGAGGGAGTGTGGGTATGTTTTATTTTTTATAATGGTATTTCCTGCCAATAATAAAAGAAGAAGAGGGGATGATGATAAAAGAAAAATATTTTCCGAAGAAAACGTTTGTTGTGTCCTGTTTTTTTCACCTCTGTTTTTGAAGGGAAAAGAATAATTCATTCCCTCTAGAAAACATTTTTCATACAGAATGTCCCAACTTTCCCTTTGTAATTCCAAGTCAGAGTTTTGAATATTTTGTGCTAGTTCTTTCCCCCTTTTTGACACTCTCTGAAAAGGACAAGAGCCATTGTAATAGATTTTCAAGGGATAAAGGCAAAGAACTAAGGAGCTAACCCAACAGGAGAATAGGGTGTAACCACAACCCTTCCATCTGGGCTGCCTGTTATACAATGGCAGGGGGAGGGGGAGGACCAGGGTGGCCAGAGAGGATGCTGGGAAAGCAGGCACTGAGGCTGCGGAGAGTTTCAGGATCTGAGGATAGGTATACCTAGGAAGAGGTCTTAGAATAATTTTTGTGGGTCAAATAGTTGGCCCATCTACAAGGAGTTAAACTATCTTTAGGTGCAGCCTCATGCCAAAATTGAACCATGAGTTCCCTTGGTGATTTCTGTCATATTTCCAAATTTTCATCACAAGCATTTTCAAACATACAGAAAAGTCTAGAGAACTGTAAAGTATACCCTTGCACAGCCACCCTCTAGATTCTAATGATGGACAATTTTCTATGTTTGTGGTCCATTCAGCCACCCTTCTGTTGGTCACCCGTCACACGTTTTTGGTACATTTCTAGGTAAGCTGCAGACATCTGTATAGTTCTCTCCAAAACACTTGGATCACGATTATTATTAAGTAGAGGCCAAAGTTTATTTATAGTGCTTTTTTCTAGGCAGAATTTACATAGAGTGAATTGCATGAATTTTAAGAGCACTGTTCCATGGGTGTTGACAAAGGTACATGCCTGTGAAAGCAAAACCTTGTCAAGACACAGAGCATCGCCATGGGGATTTCTTTCTGCTGTGAACCACCGGTGTACACTCAAAGCATCGCCGTGGGGATTTCTTTCTGGTGTGAACCACCAGTAGCACTGTTTTTCTGTGCCATTCCTTTATCCAACAATCTTTTCCAAGTTCCTCTATTTGGGAGATAGCAAAGGAAAGGAGACAGAGCTCTCCACAGAGGCTGACAGTTGAGAAAAAGAGATGACTGTGTTTTAATTAATTAGTTAACTCGTTAAACTAAATAGTCACAACTGCTGTGGAGATTTGCTCATACAGAGAAAAGGTCAGCTGATGCACTTGAGGAGGAGCCAAGAAAAACTTTGTAGTAGGCAATCTGAAAAAGAGAAGGACATCTCCAAGCGGCTAGCATCTGTGTACCCTGGGATCTAGGGTCCTGTTTGACATCTGGCAGAGATGTGGAAGAAGGGGTGGGAAAATGGTCACATGGCAAAGGTCAGGTCCAAAGCAGTCTCAGCTATCCTTCAGGAGCTGGGCTATTATCCGGAAGGTGACGAAACTGAAGGAAAGTGCTCCGGACTCCCAAGCCATGGTGCTAGGCAAAGGCTCCTCCGGACCTGGAGAGAGGTGATGGTAAGCTCTTGTAGTATAACGACCCACATTGTTGAATTCAAGGCTAAGCTGTGAAATTGTTTCCTCCATAGTCCAGACATCTGGATATCCAAAGTCCATACAGGATAGAGCTGACTGCCAGCCAGAAAGGGTTTCCACAGTAAAATCAAAATAAAATAAATCCTCTGGGCATTATAGCAGCCCCTTTACTCAGCTCCAGAGAGCCTTGTAAACTAAGGATAATGGGAGAAACCCAACTTGGGAAGTTGTGTTGCAATCATCTGATAGTGAACGTGGGATCACTTGCTTTAAGGTGTGGTAAAGTGTCCTCCCAGACTCTAATAAAGACACAAACCATCTGGCTGAAACAGTTCAGTCACTTTTGTCTAGTGTGAGAGGAAAGTGATTATACAAACGTAGGTGTGTGTGGGTGTGTGTGTGTGCGTGTGTGCATGTGTGTGTGTGAGTGTATGTGTGTGTATGTGTGTATGTGTGTATGTGTGTGTATGTGTGTATTGTGTGTATGTGTGTGTATGTGTGTATGTGCATATGTGTGTGTATGTGTGTATGTGTGTGA
>NW_004949122.1:4072262-4072904 GCF_000317375.1 Microtus ochrogaster | reverse complement strand
TGTGTGTGTATGTGTGTGTATGTGTGTGTATGTGTGTGTGTATGTGTGTGTGTGTGATGGTATGGACAAGTACAGTCACACAGGCATATGTGCGTACACACATCTGCTGCCACCAAGGCTGAATGAATCCCTTGTGTGGTACCATCCCCCCAGGTAAGATGTGCAAAATGACCCAGGGTAAAGTGTCAAATCCTCTTTCAATAGGACAGGAAATAATCATGCTGTTGTATGACAGGTGGCAGAATCTACAGTGAGCTCCTAAAATCAATAACTATAAAACTCAGACCGCTGCTGAATGAAGCAAGAAGTAGGCAGTATCTCTCCGCTGGGGGGAATGCCTTCTAAACTCCCCCATCGCTAATTTGTGATAGGAAATCATGGGGCAGACAGCATCCCCCAAACAAAGGCAGGCATGAATGGGAAGAAGAGAGGGTTAATAATGAAAGAGGAAATTACTGGAAGAGATTTCAAGTCTTTGCTTATTTTATTTCTGAGCCTCTGGACATTTGGGAGGGGGGAATTCTTTTCTTTTTTTCTTTTAAAACTTTACTTTTATTAAGAAATTTTCTTCTCGCCGGGTGGTGGTGGCGCACGCCTGTAATCCCAGCACTCGGGAGGCAGAGGCAGGCGGATCTCTGTGAG
>NW_004949122.1:4045041-4071902 GCF_000317375.1 Microtus ochrogaster | reverse complement strand
ATATAAAGTCTGTTTTGTATTGGTCAGCTGTTCCTGGCTTGCCTGGGTGTGGTCGATATGCCCAGGGACTCTACACTAGAGGAAACCGAGTTCCCCTTTCCCAGCAGGCACCACTTGCAAACAGCTTCTTGGTTAGGGGTAGGACCCTGGGTCCACTTCCCCTTCTCCGTGTTGCGATTTTGTCTGCTTTGAACCCGTGCAGGTCTTGTGTGCGCTCCACCGTCTCTGTGAGTTCATAGGTGGATCAGTCCTGTTGTGTCTGGAAAGCAGTTTCCTTGGAGACATCCATCGGCTCTGACTCAGCATCTTTCCGCCTCCTGTTCTGCATAGCTCCCCCAAGCCTTGAGGGAAGGGTTTGGATAAGACATCCCATGTAGGACTGATGGCTCCCAAGTCTCTCACTCATTGTACACTGTCCAGTTAGTTTCGGGTCTCTGCGTTAATTCCCATCTACTGCATGAAGCGTCTCTGATGAGGGTTGAGCGATACACTGATCTGTGGGTACAGCAACATGCACTTAAGAGTCATTTATGTTCTGTTTTGTTTGCTTAAGCAGTTGATACTGCTTCTTTGTCAAGCAGAGTTGGCCCGAACTGTTGCAGAAATGCTGTTTTTCAGGACTTAATATCCCACACAGGGAAATCAATACCAAACCCCCTTTTCCTCTATTGTTATTTTCCTTTCCCTGTATCCCTTTAAATTAAAGTGACCCTTTCTGAACCCTGTTGAGAGAAATAGCAAGTCCCAGGCTTCATAAGAGCAAAAACTTGAATGCTCACTCTTACTTCCTTTATCAGCTGATGATATTTTTAGATAAAAACCAGCTTTTTAATTGGCAGAGGCATGTTCATTGATTCATGTGTAGGACTTGGACATTCCTCCTCAGCCTGTTGTTAGTGTTGACTGGATTCTCCAAAGAGAGGCCACAGAATTCTAAGCCTAATATTCTAGAGACTGACAAGTTTTTGTCTGAAGTTATCCGAACTCAGCTTCCCACATCTGAGTTCATTTGAACTAACTTGCTTACATTCGTGTTCCTCAGTGAAGAATGATAATGGGCCGGGTCTAGGTCACATGGCCGCTGGAACTGGGGACTGGGGCTGACCAAATGGCTTAAGGGTTTGGAGAATATATTGTTCAGGGTTCTCCAAAGTAACAGAACTTATAGAAAATACACACACACACACACACACACACACACACAGAGAGAGAGAGAGAGAGAGAGAGAGAGAGAGAGAGAGAGAGAGATTGATTATTGGAATGACCTGCAGACTGCAGTCCAGCTAATCCAACAAAGGCAACCTGTGAACAGAAGGTCCAGGAATCCAGTAGTTGCTCAGACCATGAGGCTGGGTGTCACAGCTGGTCTGCAGTACATGCTGGAACCCTGAAGAAGTGGGCTCTAATGCCAGTAAAGGAATGAATTGCCACCAAGGCAAAAGCAAGCAGGCAAAGAGCAAAATCTTCCTTCTTCCCTGTGCTCATAGAGACTTCCAGAAAGAGGTCTTACCAGGGAAGATCTTAACCTGCGTCTGTGTCCGGTAGGAGAATCATGGCGACTCCTCAATCTGCTTCTTTCTCCCAGCATTCTGTTCTGTCTACTCCACCTACCTAATTTTCTGTCCTCTTAAAGGGCCAAGGCAGTCTCTTTATTTAACCAATGAAATCAACACGAAACAGCAGACTCCCACATCATGTCTTCCTGCCTCAAGATCCAGATTAAAGGTGTGTAGCTTCCTAGTTCAAAGATGCAGATTAGAAATGGATTTTCTGCCCTTTCTGCACTGCCCTGGGACAGGTTCATCAGGTGTTGTTCTTTATTCCCATCATAATTTACACAATGCCCGGAACCTTTATGTCCTGCAGATGAAGGAGGAGGATGTCCTCAAATTCCTTGAGGCTGGGACCCACTTAGGGGGCCCAACCTTGACCTTCAGATGGAGCAGTACATCTACAGAAGGAAAAGTGATGGCATCCACATCATCAATCTGAAGAGGACCTGGGAGAATCTGCTCGGGCTATTGTTGCCATCAAGAACCCTGCTGATGTCAGCATCATCTCCTCTGGGAACACTGGGCAGGGAGTCCTGAGGAAGTTTTCTGTGGCCACTGGAGCACCCCAACGGCTGCCACTTCATGCCTGGCACCTTCACTAACCAGATCCAAGAAGCCTTCAGGGAGCCATGACTTCTAATGGTGACTAAGCCCAGGGCTGACCTCCAGGTATGATATATGAGAACAAAAAATATAAGCCACAGGCAGGGGTGAGATATTTGCAAATCTTGTATCTGATAAAGAACTTTTATCCAAAAAACCTCAATTTAAAGTTGGACAGAAGAAGATCTATAGATGACCTACAAGTGCAATAATTACTAGTAATTAGAGATGTACAAGTTAAAATGATAGAATACTGCCTCTCCCTGTAGATCCTTCAGACTTGGATGACCACAGAAAGTGTTTGTTGAGAGTTGAACACACACATGGCTTTCTCGGGGGCCCTGATGAAAGCATATAAGAAACTTAGTTCTGTGTCCTTGCCCAGGGGCAGACTTGGCAAGGTCCAGTCTGAGGCTGGGGCCAGGACCTCAAATGAGTTATGGTTTCAGTTCCTGGAAACCTGGCTTTTTCCCCCAAGGCCACTGTATGTTCAGTCTGTTGTGCACTTAAGATGTCCTATGTTCCCTTGTTTACCATTGCTTGATCAGCCTCCACCTGACTTTGTTCCATTGTATGGTAGCTTCCCACTAACTCTGTCTCATTGTCCCCTGCAAATAGTATATAATTACTGTGGGACAATATTCTTGTACCCTGTAAAGATTTGTAACTTGTATTGATTTAATAAAATGCTGATTAATCAGTAGCCAGGCAGGAAGTATAGGTGAAGCAACCAGAATAGGAAAATTCTGGGAAGAGAAAAGGCTCAGTCTGCAGTCGTCACCCAGACACAGAGGAAGCAAGATGAGAATGCCTCACTGATAAAAGGTACAAAGTCACATGGCTAACACAGACAAGAATTATGGGTTAACTTCAGAGATAAGATTTAGTTAATAAAAAGCTTGAGCTAATAGGCCAACCAGTTTATAATTAATATAGACCTCTGTGTGTTTCTTTGGGACTAAACTTCTGCAGGACAGGGCAGGACAGAAACCTCTGTCAACATATAATAAGATGCTGTACTTCTTAATAAGTTTCCTCAGCATAAGGAATAGCTTGAGAAAGACCTCTTGAACCCATTTATTTTCTTCTTTATCTCTGATCCTCTGACCCCTCCTTCTCAGGACCCTGTCACTTGGATCTGCTGGTCCAAGCCAAGTGCTGGTGAGAATGAGGAGCAGTTAAAACACCAATGATGGTGGCAATGTAAGTAGTCCTTCTGCTTTGGAGAAAATTTAGCAGCTTCTCTAAACACCCCACACCTTCCCTCAGCCCAGATGTTCTTTGCTCTCCCCCACCCCTGCATCTCCAGTCTCACCCC
The DNA here is from genome assembly GCF_000317375.1 of Microtus ochrogaster. Taxonomy (NCBI): domain Eukaryota; kingdom Metazoa; phylum Chordata; class Mammalia; order Rodentia; family Cricetidae; genus Microtus; species Microtus ochrogaster. The sequence continues at coordinate 4,068,428 of NW_004949122.1, read as the reverse complement.
AAATGTTCCTGTATCACGGATAGCTCCCCTACCTGCATCAGCCCCTGTAGCTGCACTGCACCTGTGCAAGCTCCTGCAGATGTCAAGAGTGGAGGTGTACCTCCTGAAAAAAAAAGGAGCTACTCCTGCCACCTTACAGGCCACTCCTAGAGAGCCCAGAACTGCATTACCAAAAGGACATGAGGTGCGTCATCTAAGATCACTACGTGTTGTGTAAAATGTCCTCATGAAACCCAGAACTACGGACAGTGAATACACAGCAGTGAAAAGAGGAAGGAAGAACAAGGGAGGGCAGGAAGAAGGATGGGGATGTTAAAGGCAAGCAGGGGGATTTTATTTTAAATACAACCTGTGCAGTCCTTACAATGTTACTTGTATGTCTGCAACAGTGTTTTACTTCTTAGCAACTTCTCCATGTTGCCTTTCATTCTTCAGACAGAAAAGGAAATGGTTATTTCTTTCAGAAAGAGAACGGAAAGGCTGGAGCCCTCACTATTCTGTCATCTCTACAGAGACTGAAGTGGAAGGTTAGTTACTGGGGCACAGACAGCCCCGCTTCTAGCATTTGGGAACATGAGGCTGCCATATCCGGGGACACAGAATCACACCTGGGCCACTAGTGCCTTGACATCTCTATGCGCTCCTGAATGTGGCAGGATATATTGAGGAAGGGAATCTGAAGTTTGGTAGATCTATTGGAGACCATGTGTCAGGTTTGGTACCATGGCAACCACTTCTTGTTCTTCTAGTCTATTTTCTGCTCTCTACCAGATAAGTATATTTCCAGCCTGGAAACTCACCAGTTCCTCGGATCTGTTGCTCATCCTGTAGAAGCTTTAGGTTATTTTGGGCACAACGCAAGTGGGCATTTATTAAGAAAGTTTATCTTGCCCGTTTGAGTTTGAGCTAGTTATTTTGAGGGCATTACTGGCTTCTGGGAGTTATTTCTTCCTTTAGAGAGTTGATGGAAGACATCCTTCACTGGTATGCAATGTGTGGAGAGAATCGAGGCTACAGGGCTTACCTTTGTTAACAGAATCCAGTCAGACGGGGAGGGAGGAGTTACTGAAGCTCCTCCCTGAGCAAGAGCAGGAGTGGTACCTTCAGAGCCAGGCCTTTGGAAACAGGGGAAAGGAAAGATGGACAAAGTTCTTCTGGGTTTGTCCATGTGCAATGCTCGTTGGAAGCATGCACCATAGCGACCATGCCCCCAGGTTTAGAGACAGGTGATACAACACGGAGGCAAGCAGCTTCACTTAAGAGTCAAACCATGGGGATTTGCACCCCAGCTTCACTTTTACAGTGCAATCTTGGATATGGAGCTTACGGCCACAGGAGATGTGAGGCAAACAGAGATAATGGCTAGAAGGTGCTCAACGCAGTGCCTGGTACAGGCTAAGGATAAACTTAGGGAAGTGTTTGCTATTGCTCCCAATATTATCCAGGGCTTCAGGTGAAAGCCAGCAACACTCCTTGTTAATATGCTGTCATTGTTAGTTAGCAGAGCTGACAGGAAGCTATGTTGGTTTCATATCTAGTGACTCAAACTTCTAACCTTCTGGGAACCTGCCATGCTTGGAAGAAAGCCAGAATGACCTTGTTTGCCCTAGATGGTCTTCACAGCTGCCTCTAGGCAACTTGAGCCAAAACTATGATTGGACTATAATAATCACACAGCTACTGCCAAGAAAAATGGGAGAGATGGCAAGTCTTCAGATTAATACAACTGTATCTATGGACTACCAGCCCCCCAACACAAAACCTAAGACCAGTTTTTTTTCCTAATCCACTGCCAAGTATAGTCTGTACCATGAAGAAGGAGTAAGTCTTACTTTCTCTTATATTTGGGGTGTTACATCGGTCTGCAGATAATAGCAATTGCCACCTCCTGCATGTGTCAAATGCTTCCAAAACCTTTGAAAGAATTTGATTGGTTAATTGGTTGTTTAATGGAACTTAGGTCTCACTAAGTAGCCTGGGCTTGTCTCAAACTCACAATCCTCCTGCCTCAGCCTCTGGAGTGCCAGGATTATAGATATTCACCTCCAAGCCCAGACCAATTTAGAAATTATTTTTTTAAAAAAAACAGTTATACTCTATTCCAGGTACCCCAAAAGAGGCAGCAGCAAAGTATGTCTGGCGGCAAAGGCCACAAATATATCCCACACCATCATGCCCTGCACACATTTGAAGATCCCAAGTGGATGAAAATCCCCTCCATCAACCTGGCTCAATCTCCAGGAAGTTGAGAAGGCATTCTTATTTGCCGGGCCCTAACATGCTCATAAGAGATCCACTCCAGAACTCCCCACACTGACTTCCGTATCGTGCAGAAATGACTAAAAACTCAGCTCTCGTTTCTGAATGCAGGCCGGTCCTCCACCTGGTACCACAGGACACACTGGTCCCCAGGACTAGTGAGAGTTAGATGGGGAGCAGCTCCTCCCACTCCTTGGGATGTGATCAGGAAATCACAAATGAAGCGCTCTCCTCTTGCCTTCCTGACAGAGTCTTTAAACCTTCAGCAGCATGCCGCTGCTTTAGAACCACGACACAAATTCTTCCCAGCCAGAGGCAGTGTTCTCATCAGTGTGCAAACATTTTACACTGCTATGAAAACCAGGAACATGTCAGATGGATCCATATGCTGCCTCTGGGAGCCCAGGCCTTTCAATTGCCTGGCTTTTAGCATTACAGCTGTCATCTTGGAATTTTTCATTTGCCAATAGAACCTTTAATCTACCTATAAAATATGATTCACATAATGAAGCCAGGTATTTCACCCGGTGCTAAAATCCAAAAGCAATTAGCCTTTTTGTTTATTTCATGCAGGAGTTAGACTAAAAGCTAAATGAACACGCAGAAAAAGAGCCAGGCATTGGTCCAAATGTCTGAGTGATGTACTAATTAAATTGTATAACAACACTGCTATCTTTATACATATACTTTATTACAGGTTGGGGACTCAGCCTGGGCCTTCACAGGAGCCCTTAAACAGAACAGCTCGAGGTAAACTTAGTGAGTTGACTTTGGATGCGATTGGGGAAGCATGGTTAATTTTTCTCCTCTCTCCCTTCTATAGTGTACTAATCAGGGGCGATTTTAAGTCTTCTTATTATGTATTCACTAAATGAACATGATGAAACTTGGGGTAGATGGTGGGAACAATATAAAATTAACAAGATTTAGTCCAGGTCTTCTAAATGTGCTCAGACACCCTCAGCCTGGCAGGGACATAGGTGTCTGCAAGGAAGACAGGTAGTTGTCCCTCGGGGTGACCTAGTGTTAAAAGGTGAGGCCAGGGGAGGAGTGTTAGTAATTCCTGGAGGGTGACTAGGACTCTCACTGGAAGTGTGTCCAAGGGTTTCTTTCTTATCTCTCTCCTTTCCATAAGGAGCTAACGAAATGCGTACAGTTTAGCTTGTTTCTACAGCCCCTACTGTATGCCGCAGGGAAAACCTTGAAAGAGGAGAGAAACGGGAATATGCTCAGTGAGTGCCAAGGTTCTCTGAGTACCGAAGCTATGTGTGTCTCATTTAATCCTCGGTGGACGTCACGGTGAGTGTGATGTGTCAGAACTATGCTCCCCAGTCTGGAGGTGGGGTTTGAATCCGGGGGTCCGACATCCCTGAATGCCCGATTTGGGAGCTGGTCTGGTGCTGCATAAAGAGGAAGAGCACGCATGTGAATCATAGTATGAGTCACGGAGTAGATCTTGAGCTCTTCTCCTACCCGCCTGATGGAGGTGTGACTTCTACCCAGTCCAGGCTGCCGCCACAGCCATGATAGCAACACACGCCACATGGACCACTCACACTATTGTAAATCATTGCCCCTGCCTGACTATAAAACACCAAGAGCCACACATTTTCTCAGGCTGACGTTATGAATGTCCCCAGTTAGATATGCAGAGGGAAGCGCGTACCTGGTGGGAGGTCAGTCTAGTAAGTGTTCCTCAGCTGATTTCTTCCGTGAGAGAAGCTAGTTAGGCTAACACATCCTCGGTGCTTTATAACATCCTGCTAGGGTGACTCTCTCGCCCTACCTCCCAGAATGAAAAGATTAAGGAAGCTGTTCAAATACAGAAACACCTCATTCTGGTATTAAAGCACCTCTCCATTATCCATTATGATGAAAAGCCTTGGCAGTGACACTCACATAGAAGTATCCTCCAGAAAGAAGAGGCACACTTCCGTGAAGATAATCCACGAGCTCCTTTCACGTTCAGTGTATTACAGTTCGGGGAAGATAATGAGATTGAGTTTTGTCTATGGTGTGCCCCTCCAAGATTCTATTTCTAGTACATGAGTAATTGGAGCCCTCTGTCTTTGTCCCCACCTGGTTACCCACCTTGCCAGAACTCAACAGTACTCTAAAGGAGAATAGGTTTCACATCTTTCTAGTAACGCTTCTCAAAATCCACCCAGCATCACCTGTGGAAGCCAGCACTTCCAAGGTTCAAGAGGCTTCTGCTGTTCCCACAGAGGAGAAAGGACAGATTTCCAGCTTCTGCCTCCAGGAAAACAGGACCAGGCTAAGAAGCAGTTTTCACTGTCCTAAAATAGCCATGGCTAGCCCATTCCAGCCTCTCCTCTAGCATTCTCCCCACTCCCCGAAGAAAGAAGGTCCTCGCCCTATCCAGCCCAAGGTACACAGGGCTCTCCTGTTCTCTTCCAGGATTGCTAGAAGAAAGCCTGGAAGGGACAGATAAGAAAGCTGGGCCCTCATCCTATAAGGAAATGGTCTTGGGTGCCTGACAGAACAGGAAAAGATCAAGTTCTGGGAAAGAAAAAGAGAACCCATGAACTTCTCTGACCTTCCATTCAAGCTTTGAGAGTTTGGGATGCCTCTGGAAGCTTCAGGCAGAGGACACAGGGAAACATTTTGTCAGCGACCTGTGAGGTAAAAATCAGATCTTGTTACATTTATATAGCAAGCATTCTGAGTACCCATCTACAAGTTGTGATGAGGCTACCAGCCCTGAACTTTCAAAGATGCTGAAAGGAATTCTCATGTTCTCCTTTGCCTCTGGCCGGTGGCATGCTCTACACCACTGGTTTTCTTCCGTTCTCCTGATTCCTCACAACCATCTGTAAAAGCTTCTCCAGCCTTCTAGACTCCCCTCACTCAGTTCCATCCAGGCAGACATGAGCCCCTGCAGGGCTGCTGTAAGACATTAGTTATCCCGGGCTCCATAGATGAAACCTACCTCTGGGTCCCGACCAGAACTCTCACATCAGGTACCAAAACAGGTACCCGGAAAGACTTCCAGATCTCTCTCTTACCTCTGAGCCTAGCACTCCACTGTCCCTGAGAAAGACGACAAGGAACTCTCAGTGGAGGTCCAGTTGTTCTGTTAAGAAGACCCATACCCAAGTCCAGCCATGCCTGGCCCAGCAGTCAGCATCTTTCATGAATCACATATGGGACCAAAGACATCAAGGTAAGATGCACCCACATTTACAAAGGCAGGAACACATTTCTCTAAAAGTCCAAGGGGATAATTACTCCATCCCCCTGTTTCATTCAATCTGCACTGGTAGGTCGAACACTTGATGTCTCCGCTGGTACATCAGCCATCAGGCGTTCGGAGACACTACAGGTTTCCCCAGGGCAATGGGTACTCGAGGTTAATTCACTAAGAACAAGTTTAAAAATCTGTGCCAAAAGGATTAGCAGGACTAGAAGGCTCTTGGGAGCAATGACTCTGTATCTTCAGACTCACTCATCTGACCTCAGCTCCCCAGCTACCTTACCCCACCCAGCCATCCACCCCACATGCTCTCCTTTACCCCTGCCCTAAAAGGATCAACAGTCCACACTAGGCTGGGCACGGATCCATCTCTGAGGTCTCCAACAAAGGTTCTGACCCAGCTTCCACCAGCCACAGCAGCACAGAATTGCCAGAAAGACACAGATAGAATGAAGGCATATTGCTTAAACATCATTGGGAAGACAAAAGAAAAGCCCATTTTTCAAACATTGTTAGGAAGATAAAACAGAACCTACAAATTAAAATACAACAAAAATTTTCCAAAGCTATTTATATCCTCTTAAATTATTATGGATTTTATCATAAAAGCCCTCAATAAATTCAGTGAACTGGTCACTTGATGATACTTGAAATATAATATGCAAATGTCAAAATATTATGAACAGGAGAAAATGATTTCTATAATAAAGTACTTAAAATAATCATAACCTAAGAAAAGTATGCATCATATTGGGATGTCCATTATCTTAAGACAACAAGTTCTTACCCATTGGTTCAACATTACTGACAGCTTTTCCAAGAGAGCCTTCTGTAAGGGCTTGAGTATCACCCGTGAGTGAAACAGACTCACAGGCTAACACTTATAATGAACTATACAACGTATCATCACAGGCTAGGAGATGCTAGGGAGTGGAGAACAAAGGAAGTGTGTAGCAGGATGAGAACTCTAACTGCAAGAGGGACAATGCAGCTGGGCGGATAATTCCGGAAAACTGCACTAACAGAATATTCAAGAAAAACATCTAAAATGTTCATTAGCATTTAAGAGGGTCACATCCATTAAAGATACTTAAGGTAAACAATTCCCAAAACGTGTTTAAAAGGCAAATTAGTATGCTTAATAAATTCAACAATCCGGCCTGCCTCCTTGCATTTGTGTAATAAAGGGGTAAAGGATCCTCTTCTAGAGTTTTCCCAAACAAACAAAGCCTACTTCCAGAATGAGCCTATGACCCTACCTCTGGAACAAAATTGCTAGAAACTTCTAAATGTAGCCTTTTCCTGCTGTAGAAAAGGGAAAAGAAGACGAGATCCACCCCATCACTCCCCAGCTATGGGCATAAAATGCGGGGCGAATTCAAAGTCACTGTGGGAAGGAAATGACCACAGGTTCTGAGGTGGTCCTTTCTCAGGATGACTCAGGTGGCCCTTCCTGTAGATATTGGAGAAGCAGGTTACAAAGTCGGGGATGGGACCCAGTTGGGGAGTCCTTTAGGAGACAGAATCTCTTCTTTCTGGAGACCCAGCACAGATAATTGCTCAATCTGTTTGTTTAATTAGTGACTTTTATTCTGCTTTATGTAATATAGATCCTAGGGCAAGTTTCCTAAGAGAAGTGATTGTGGTCACATCCGTGGCATAGGAAATGCTGGCCTGGCTATCACAGAAGCTGGTGTCCTGAAGAGGGAAGAAGAAATGGGCAGGCAAACTTTACTGTTCTAGCTGGGAAGCAGAGACGGAGCAAGAGAAGAAAGAGGGGAGGGATCTTCTTCTAGGAGCTTCAGGGTTCATCAAGAAAACCCATGAGGAGCCTCTTCAAAATGCAGACTCTGGTTTCTGGAAAGCCCCAGGTAAAGCTGGCACTGCTGGCCCACACTAGGAACAGCAAGTTCAGTGTGGAATCCACAAAAGCCCACCTGAAATGATCCACAGAATGCTTCTTACACATCTGCATTTCTCTGTAGAGAGATCAATGCTACCATCAGATTCTCAGAATGACTATTAAGTATCCAACTGTCTCAGCCCCTGTGGATGTAATCAGGTTAGAATTGCATCCTTGGGGTAAGCCCTGGCGCGGTGCGACTGTGCCCACCATGATGAGAATGCCACCCGACAGGACAGGCAGACCCTGGTGGCGCTTCAAGCCAAGGAACACCAGCTCTGGCCATGGCTGGTGAATGAGAAAAAGACAGAAAGAGCAAGAACTCTATTTTCTGGGTTCTAGGAAGAGCAGCTTAGCTGACACCTTGATCTAGGGCTTCTGTACATTTCTGTTGTTTTGAAATGCCCTGTGTTGTGGTACTTTGTTAGTGTAGGCCCAAGAAACTAAAATGGGGCCTACATTGTACAACCACACTGAGAGAAAGCCAGAGATTAACACCACTGATGATGGTGGGTCCTATGTCTGTAGCCGTCGCTAAGAGTTTGTAACTCTCTGCTCCTGTTTAGGTTCCTTTCTCCCTTGGATGCTAAAAATGGCTCCTTTCGTCTCATGTCTCTTTCTCTGGAATCTTCAACTTGCTCTTTTCCTCAACCTATAGGAAGTTCCATTGTGGGACTCCTCCACCTGCAGGGAGGAACCCGCTGTGCTCTTCCTGGCACAGGTCCCCTTGGCCATGCTTTCTGACTTCATCTTGATTCTCCTTTAATCTTGTCCTTCTTGGGCTATAAAAAGAAGGCTCTTTGGAGCAGTTTCTAAGGCTCCATCTATGTGGTTTCTCTGGTGCTGGTCCCCATGGCTTCCCTGGATCCACAGACTCTCTGGGTCAGGGACTAAGACTCGCAGATAACTCTTGCTTCCAAGGATCTCCTCCACCTCTAGGTGGGTTCACATCCTCCATGTCCTCAATAGAGGACCGCTGTCATCTCCTACTGCAGGTGACAAGGAAGCAGAAAGAAGATGTGGTAGTGTTTACCGAGCACACATATTCATGTGCCGTCTCCACTCCAGACACAGGCTTACATAGACAAAGTGGCAGCACTGTTAACCACTTTACCCATCGATCCACAGACCAAAGTAGGACACCAAGTCACAGGGCTTAGGAGCACAGAGCGTCTAATCCAAGCCCGTCTGCTTCCAAAGCCTGTGTTCTCTCTAACACTGCGCGCGGCCTGTCTGAGGCTGAGCTAAACACTCAGATGGGGAAAGTAAAAAGAGGTCAGTCTTGACTCTGCTATCTTTAACTCAAATATTTTGGTGTCACATAAACACAAGCACATCTGCCTGCGGGTGTGCCGTTGGTGGGATCTGCTCTATCTGATGCAAAATTGAGCCCCGTCAGCTGTTTGACAGACAAAACACCCCACGCAGTCCTTTCCACCGGCTGTTGTGCGCACACACGTGGCTTTAGCTTCTCCACAATAATCCTCAGCCTCTGCATTTGAAACGCCCCAGGGTATTTCTAGTCACTATAAGGGATTTTGGAAGAGTCTTAAAAATTCTCAAAAACAAATTAGTGTCAGTGTACTTTAAGAAGCAAAGAGGCTCTGCACCAGGCCTTCCAGGGTCACAGAGAAGCAGTTTCCTGAAATCCAGCCAGGAGAGGCCATTCCCGTGGGCAGGAGGAGAAGGGCAGGTCTCTCCAGGCTCCTTCGCTCACATATCTCTTTCTCCCCACAAAACGGACAAATCGGCCCTTCCTCCAGTTACCGTGACGGTAATATTGAGCCTGGTAAACAATGCAAGACAAAACAAAATAGGATCCAAAGGCTATAAAGATTTCTGAGTGAAAGGAACAGAAAAGTATGGAGTTGGTTTTGTTGGGAGAACGGGGAGATGACAAGCAAGACTGTCGAGTTCTGGAATGATGCTGCGTGCATCTGCAGCTCTGTTCCTGCTTCTCTCACCTGCAGTGAACCTAGACAGCACTCTAGTAATAAGCCAGGACCAAGAACCACTAGGGTTAGCTTATGCTTCTACATCTCCCTTTGTTCATCACCTGACCAGGAGAGAAAGGCATCCACCTGATGAGTTTCCAAAAGGATTCTGGAGAGCCTCTTTAAAAAATCACTTCTGCTAAAAAAAAAAAAAAAAAAAAAAAACTAGTTGTGATTTTATGCATAACTTCTTAACTTCTTCCACTCCTAACGAGGCTAAAAGTCTACACAAATCTGATTCAGAACTGTCTCTACCAGTCACTAGATGTAAACTCAGATGGTGGCATTGCTCTCTGTGTCTAGCTTCTGGTCTGCAAAGCGATTGACAATGTTGGGTTCTTCAGATTGGATGAGCATTACTGGAGGTCATTCACGAAATACTCCCTGGGTGTGAAATACTTCATAAAGCATTTCGCCTTTGTCCCTCAAACCTTGACCAAGCCCCAGCAATCATTCATTTACCTTTCTGGAGACCGCACGGTGAGATGAAGTTGCAGAGCAGGAAAAAGGAGGGACAGTAAACAAACATGGCTTGTCAGGTTTATGCCAGAGGTGAGTTCTTGAAGATCTCGCGTAATTCAGGACTGAGTCCTCCTAGGAGCAAATGTAAAATGGAGGCTGCATCCTAGGGACACATAAATCTGCAAGCATTGTAGAACGATGTGTTCTAATGCTGCTTTTTATTTTCTTAGCATTCGCTCTAATAGTTTGCAGAGGGCTCGTTCTTACATTTAATAGCATAGCGGCAGCAGTTTTCTAGAGCTTCTTTGTGTTTTATCACCTCTTCCGTTCCAAACGTATTGATTTTTCTAGTGTGTTTTTCAAAACTGTACAACATCATCCCTTAATGCGTGTTTGCATTCTTTGTTAAGTTATAACGACTGGGTCTTGAGGTAACAGAAGAACAGCCACCAAAAAAAATCACTCAATGGAAGTTTGCATGCTTGTAAAAAGGACCACGAAAAATACGGAGGCCAGAAAACCAGCTTGACAGCTGAGGTGGCGCCGCCATGTGGCCACAGCTATAGAGCACATCGCACAAGGTGTTCAGGCCTATAGTTTGCCTGGGTATCCTGGTTTAAAAACTGCCATCCCTGATTCTCACTTGGAGAAGTCGCATTACTTGCATTTGTGAACAAAATGAAAATCGGTGCCATGCATAGCTGTGGCGTTTCAGGGGTATCAACCAGGTTCCCACGAATTTGTCCATAGTTCTGATAATGTTCTGATGAAGGCAGGGAGAGCTAAGGGAGTGGTCTTCTCAGCAGGATCAGTTCAGCGCTCATTCCTGCATCTGCTCTTTTTCTGCCAGGTGAGCTTGTCTGCTCTTGTTCCTGGGGGTGCTCTTTCTCTTCCAAGTGTGCTTGCCTTTGCTGTCTCTTTCAGCTCTGACCAGGCAAGCACCCTCCCTGTCAAAACAGCAGTAATAATCCCAACAGATATGTTTTCAACATGGTCCTAGTTCTACTCACTAGCAACGCATAACCCCCAAGGTTGAGATTATCAATCCGCGGGAAATCACAGAATCGCTGTGTGCCTTTTCAAAGCTTAAATGAACGGTTTGAGTTCATTTACCTTAATGAGTTACCTCCCTTCTAGTTAAACTGCAGCCCATCTGACTTGCTTTTTAAAGGTATGGGATATTTGTGTATGTTTGGAAGGGCATTTTTGATTGTGATAGAATGCTGCCAATCATTTGGTAACTCAGAGGACAACAGATCAGGCTGGACCACAGAAGATATTATCAACCTGTGGCTCACTCTCGCTCTGTGTCTTTCTTTCCATATTCCGAGAGGAAGGCCAAGAGAGTCTGTGTTGTCTTTCTCTGGAATGTTTGGCTGCAAGGTTGAAAACCAAAGCTGACCGGAAGAGCCCTCCCCCTCCCTAGTTGCTGTCCTGAAAGCCAAAACTAATGGAAGAGATTATGTTGGTTTCCCCAGAGGATGAAGGGAAAGAATCCTGCAACTCCTGAGAGTGACAAGGGGCCCGGGAAGAGCATCTGGTGGTGATGGGTTAAGTATCGTGGGCAGCCGGGCGGTGGTGGCGCACGCCTTTAATCCCAGCACTCGGGAGGCAGAGGCAGGCGGATCTCTGTGAGTTCAAGACCAGCCTGGTCTACAAGAGCTAGGTCCAGGACAGGCTCCAAAACCACAGAGAAACCCTGTCTCGAAAAACCAAAAAAAAAAAAAGTATCGTGGGCAACCCTGAGCACATTCGCCACAAACCACAGCTTTCCAAGCTTGGGGGAATTCTTCATAAAATGGTCAAAAGTTATTGTGTTTAACATGTGAAATAAACAGGCAGACTTTAATGGTTCTGACCACCAGACCCACAAAGGGGGCAGACTTCATGAAAAGTCATTCTGGTTTGTAGGATTGCTTGGTCTTTGCCTTGCAGGGAGCAGGGGCCTCCCAGGGAGCTTGAGACACAGCTACCAGCCTAGAGTGGGTGGCCGCTACCTACTACTACGACCTGGCCCTGTCTTGAGAAGAGCTGGCATGAGTTGGTCAGAACAGAGATATTTCTGTGCAGAACAGTCTCAACAAAATGTGACATGGGAGCAGAGAAGACCCACGCTGTTGAGAAACCATGAGGACATGAGCCATGAGCACCTTGGTCACACGGAGGACCCTGAAGATCAAAGCTCTTTTCAGAGACTACGGGCCAGCTGCAAGACACAGCACCTGCAAACACTGGCAGTCTAGAAGAAACCCCTATATTTAAGAACCCCTTTCTTGTGAGGTGTCACATGTGGCTAACCCCAGATAGCCCTCATACGATGGATGAGGTCCTTATTAGAAATTTTAGTATACATGAAGTGGCAAAATGAATTAGCCCTATACACAAGGCCAAAGGCGAGCACAGTTTCTAACTATTGGCATGTATCAGGAACCTGTGCAGAAGTCTCCATCGCTGAGAGGATCCAAACTAGATTATTAAAGAATGGGACTGAGAATATTTGATGATTATTCACCCTGAAAACATCTATAGGGGCTCATTAATGGGCAGGTGCCAAGCAAAAATTAGTCATGAGGAAATGAGGAAATAGAAGATGTACCATTCCGGCCTTCCAGAAGGCCCTTGTTTAGTCAGAGTCAAACAAAAATCCAGCAGACCCCACATATCCTAATTTTCAGAAGCAAAATAGCTATAGGAGGGGCCAATTCACTGACTTTTGAGAAACTATTGAGAAGGTCTTTTGTTTTATTTTCAAAATAATTGAAATTATATAAATGTAATTTAAAATATAATATATATTTATTTTTCAAAATAATGGGAATTATATATATAATTTAAAATATAATATATATTTATTTTTCAAAATAATGGGAATTATATATATAATTTAAAATATAATATATATTTATTTTTTAAAATACTGGAAATTATATATATAATTTAAATATTATCTATAATTTAATATAATATATATTGCTTATTTGTTTTACTTTCAGCATTTTCCTAACCTTCTTGGTAAATAAGCATTTTTCAAAATTAAGAATTTATGGATTTTGTAATGGATGACAGGAGTCATGAATATAAACGAGAATTTTTGACATATTCTTAACTCCTCAATAGCTTCAAAAATGTCTCTGGAAGTATAAATTTTGTCAACATTTTTCAATGGCTGTTTCTATCCTGTGCATGGGCACATGCATGGTGGCATGAGATGTGCCCATATGCCATCAGGAAGCAAAGGCATGGGATGTGCCCACAAGCCACTGGGTAACAAAGGCATCCTCACGAGAGTGCTTCTCTTTGGTGCCTTTTCCTGACATGAGCTGCCATTGCAATTGTGTCGTGGACATTAGCACACAGAGCACTTTACATTGGAAGCCATCAAACAAAATAGAAAGACCATTTCCTTTGGTTTGGGACCAAATACAATGGACACCAGGATAGCTGTGTCCCTCTTGTGAAAGAATCTTTCCTAATTAAGTTTTACACTCACAAAATCAAAGGAGTAATGGATTCTGATATGTGTCTAATGTGAAATGCCCCACTCAGAATAGATCATGAGACAGTATCTCAGCCCCAAAAACTAGGATTTTATGAAAACTAGAGAAATTTACACCAATTAAATAGCTTGGATTTAGAGCACCATGCCATAGTACATACGACACAGCCAAGCATAAAAATCTTTTGGACTGAGGTGATCTAGGCTCCATTTGTCCTAAAATAATCAAGTACATTTGTTGTGTGAGAAGAGAAAAAAAAATGTTGACTGAGTGTCTCCATCAAGAGTGGTCCCCTAGCCAGAGTCAATTACTTTCCTCTCGCTCAAACATGGTCTCAGAATAAGCTGAGCCAGGTGAGTTCCCTCAGCATACAATGAGTGAGGGTAGTTCTCAGAACAGCCAGTGTCTAGTTTTGCTGTGCTAATGCCCACTTGACAAGGCTCCTCTGGAAGTTAAAAGACCTTAGATATAAAGGAACATTTCTTTACAGAACTTGGAAATAAAACTGGTGGCGTCATAACACAGCTCACTGCTATTACAACAAGCGTCTGTCCTTGCCATTTCGCTACTAAAAAATATCTTTATGTATCACACTGGCACCCATGTGGTACAGACAATAATTCTAAAATAAGTCAATCTCACTTCAACATAACAGAACCGGGGTCTGGAGTCAAACCCTGTGGACAGGACTTGCCAAGAATTACACATATAAGTTCCCTGGCTCCCCACCCTACACATTTTCAGCAATTGGTTAACCATAGGCAGATAGTTTTTCCTCCCTTAGTGACTAGCTAAACAGTTCTGAGACTAATCCAACAGGAAGTTCATTCACGACTTATCACTCTACTGGCAGTTTTAACAATCTTCATGAGCTACAACTTTTGTATCAAGACCCAGCAAGTCCCATTTTTGACTATGCTAAAAAAAATAAATAAATAAAATTATGCTCTTATGAGGTTACCATTGCAGAAGGGGTTTGTGGATGAGGGCAATTGTATGCTCTTGGTGAGCTAAACAAAGGCTATCTGGGGGCCAGAGCCCAGAGTAGGAAGGCTTTACCAGCTGTTACATGAACCGAGTAGACAAAGAAATCCACAAAGATAACTCCTATTGGAAATCCTTAGATTAAAATACACAGCTGATTCTTCCCTTCAGACATTGACAAAGTTGACTTCACTGAAGCAGAAGCAATATCACATTCTATGAATTCAACTCCAAGTGTCTTAGAGTTCCCAGTGGGCACCCCTACCCTCATCTATCAGACTGAGCTCTTGGCCTAGCAAATACTACTAAAAGAATAGTCTGTACTTGTCTCCAAGATGAGAACTCTAGCCTGTCAGCACATGAAAGATGTCTGCATGATGTTAAAAAAAATACTGTTTCAAGCTCTTGTTCTAACCAACCAACAGCAACCATCAACCATCTTATGAAAGATGCTTTTCAACTGAATTAGTTTGCTTTTATGTTTCTGTGTTGACTTAGCAAGACTTTTAGGACGTGATATTAACTTTTGCCTTCAAAACTGACATCGAGGCGACCATGAGTCTCTGAGTGTTTGGACATTATGAGAAGTGAAAGATGTGTTTCAGCACAACAGAATAAGAGCTGTGCAGAAAATTCGCACAGTGTGTTTGCTTGCATTTTTTTCTGGAAAAAGCATTTGTGGATCTTATCACTTCTCAAATAACTACAACTCACCAATTCACACATACCTCTGAAAAGGACCATATTTTCCTGTAAATAAGTATTTCTAAAGGGTCCTAAACTTGCTAAACAGCCCAATTTCATAATTGGTGGCTCATCACATTGGACTTTTTCCATCAATAACCCATTGATATGAGGTTAAAAGGATGTTTCTATTGATTTCTCTTCCTATACGGTTTCCTATATCCATGTCTGAATCTTTGAGGTTAATACAATAAATACTCTCAGTTCCAACTCTAAAATTCACATGACTCCTAACTAGGGAAAATTATAACAAAATGTATTTCAAATGGCTAACTCTGAAAACAAGCAACAGAACCTTGAAGTGCCACAGAAGACTCAGAACTAAATTAGAGGAAAATGTCAGATGAAGTCACATCCGGAATAGACATCACTCACGGCAGCTTTCTGAGAGGACCAAGTATGTACGCACACACATTTAGAAGCATGACATGTATCGACCCAAGGGTGTGTGTGTGTGTGCGCGCGCGCGCGTGTGTGCGCATGCGTGTGTACATCAAAATGTGCAATGCACAAACAGCAATGATTTCCAGCCAAATGCATATCTTTTAAAGTGAAGAGTCAGCCTTCGTGATGCTAATGGAGCGGAACATAAGTATTGGCCAGCAAGTTGTCAAATAGAGGCTGTTAAAGGTTGGAATTTCTCAAGGAAAATGTTAACTGCAGTTAAAGGGCCAAAATGGTCTTAACCTGATCTCAGAATCTAGAAATTTCCCTTTAAGTTCTAAATACCCAGGACTCATAAGACTAAATTTAGACTTCCCAGCACTGCAACTGGCATTTTGGAACATTTGGTCCATAACGATAAATCACCAGTCTTGCTGAATGCAGAGCTAGAGGAGAAGAGTTGGACACAACCAATTAATATATCAGCCTGCCTTGCAGCCTGAGGAGTGGAAGCGAGGGTGCAGGCAAGTAATGGACTGTTTCTCCACATTTCAAATAGCAAGTATTCCCACCCCTCCCTGGAGCTCCCATCCTCAACCCCACCCACACACCCAGAGCAGCCTCCTTCCTGCTCAAGATTAGTATCTACCTTCCTGGGACTATTTTCCCCTATGGCCTATGGCTAGATCAATCTCCACTTCTCTCTTTCCCTCTGTGTCCTTCAATCTCAACCCTACTTGCTTGCTAACCTGTGTGGCTGTCTTTTCTGTAACACCTAATACATATTTGAATTTCTATTGCAGGCTGTGTACTGTATACCTAATAAGAACAGCCTCACTTAATGCTCACAGCAACCCAGTGATGGTGTTTATTATCATTCGCAGAAGAGAAATGTCCAGGTTGGGAAACTGAGGCGTTCAGAGGGAAGATAACTTTCCCAGCGTACACACACTAATTAGAATTCACTGAGTTGTCTGCCTCAAGCCGGCCCTTCTTCCCTTCTTAATCATAAAATGTTCAGGCACTGACGTGTAGAGTGTACGTATGGGGTGTAAGTGTGGGGTGTGCATGTGGGATGTACATACTTTCTACTTGGGTTTCTAAGCTCTTCAGGATGCCTGTATAACATTTTCCTCATGTGACCTGCCCAGACCTGGCATTGTGTTATATCCATAATCAGTCAGTACTTATTGAGGAAGGAAATGAAGTAATAAATGAATGCAAGTCAATGTACCATCTGCAACGCTCAAGAAAAATTTAATTGATTTGGCCCACCATGTAGCATTCGGAATCAGGAAAGAAAGTGTTTCTGTTACTACATTTGGCAGCAAAAGGCAGATCAATGGCTGACTGGCTGTCCTTGTGCTGGAGAGGAGGTCTCTAAAAACAACTGTGACAACCCTTAGCTTTTTCTCCAGAACTTCTGCAGATCTGAAAGTCTACCCTGACTCTTAGACTCTACAAATGTCCCCTAGGTGGGGACAGAGCAGGAATTTCTCAGAGGCAGGGCCAGCTCTTCCTAAGGCCAAAGCTGCTATCATTAACAAAAAGATGATTCCAATTTCAGTTGGCTATCTCAGTAAATGCCACTGAGTCTCTGGCCTAGGGATTCACAAGCTTGGTCATTCCATTCATCCAGGAGATTTGAAACATCTCCAACACCTGGGCTTCACCCCGAACCAGTTGACTCAGAACTCGGCACTGATAACCAGCCACGTGCTTTTAATCAGCTGTTTAAATAAAAAGTCACCAAAACCCAGACTAGTGCTGTACACCAGGACCTGGGCCATAGAGATGTGGACACGTAGAGGGAAAAGGACAGCAGGACAGGTGAAGCTCACTGCCCCCTGACAGAGCACTGTGAAGACACAGAAAGGAGGTACCTACCCCCACTGAAGATACAGCAAAGTAAACAATGTATTTTACATATTGAGGTGAGCATTGGGCTGGGCACAGATTCAAACCCAATGATTTTCTTGGAGGAAAATGTATGGCCTCCATTAGCTCAGATGACCTCCCGCCATGTGCTCCCGAATTCCACAAGCACAGGTAATCCTGAAGCCTGTGAGACCATGTGACCCTTGTAGAGAGAACGAAAACAGCAACACCTCAGACCTTAACATCGGATTCCAAACTTTCTGTGAGTTCTAGTGAGCAGTGAATAAAGACTGACTTTTGCTTTAAGTCTCTTCATCTGTTCAATAGGTATAGTAACATGTACTTTGCATGACTATAAAGATTTGTATTTTTATGCAACAGACATTTACTGAGTTCCTACAATGTTCTGGGCACAGTGTTAGTCACAGACATAAAATGATTAACAGCAGACCCACACTCCATTGCTCTGGACTTTACAGTCTAGTAACAGAGATGGAGATTGAGAAAAGAATAATATCAACAGTTTAATTGGTGGCAAAGCCATCAGAGCATATCATAGAAGACCCCGCCTAGTCTGAGAAATCAGGAAAGTTGGACTGGAAAGGTTATACTTAGACTACATCTAGATGATGTCTAAGGAGACGTTAAACAAAGAGAGAAACAAAGGGGGTCTGGTTGGAGGGGTCAGTTGGAGGGGTCAGTTAGGGGGTCAGCTGGGAGGGTCAGTTGGGAGGGGTCAGTTGGGGGAGTCACTTGGGAGGGGTCCCTTGGGAGGGTCAGTTAGGGGATCAGCTGGGAGGGTCAGTTGGGAGGGATCACTTGGGGGGTCAGTTGGAAGGGGTCAATTGGGAGGGGTAGCCTATTCAAAAGGCTGTGGAAGAAGGGACTCCACTGCAGGAAGTAGCCATAATCAGGCCTGACTAGCTGAAGCACATAGAGCAAGAGGGAGAGCTTGCAACACAAACTGGAAAGTGAGTTGGGCCCTGACAACCACATCCTTGTCCTAAGACCAACACCCATGGGGGTGTTTGGCCCAGATCACGATAACACAGGCATTTAAGAAGGTCTTCTGGAGAAGCAACAGTGGCCACAAATGGACCAGTTAGGTTGTCACTAAAGTAGTCCAGGCTGCACATGATTAAGATTGGTTTGGATTATACAGCTTTTGAGATGTCCAGTAGAAAAAATAGAAATTGAGATAACACTGCACACAAATAGTAACTGTTGAAGTGGTGTCCTATAGATAGACAGACCTATAAAATAAGACTGCTACTTGAGACAGGAGTCCTGACTTAAATCAATCATTCCAGCTTCACCTTCCTCAGACTATCCTTGTGAATAAAGCTTTCCACTGGTACAAGAATGTGGAGCCAAGAGCCCAGAGGACCAGCGCCTTTGATACAGCCACATGTCCTACCTGGAGACAACTACAGGATAATATCCTGGAGCCCAGGAGACAGGACTCTACCTGCATGTGGCTGGGCTTATAAATCCAAATCTATTAATAAGTAAATCCCAATCCCAGAAAGGAGTGTCTGCTACTAACTATAAGAAATGAGAATTTCAAATCCACTGTACCATGGACCCAAGGATTTTGGACCCGAAAATTCTGGTTGGCAAACTAACTAATGAGATCATCATCTAAACAGGCCAGTTGTGACCACAGAGGCACGTTCCACAAAGGATGACCAGAGGCTTTCCTTTAAGAGCTGTTCTGACTTTTCATAGTGAACTTTGTTTTCTTGAGAAGGTGATTCCATGAGGTTATGAAGAGGCACCCACGCCCCAAAGGGGCTTCATTGCACAGGAGCTGTCGGCAGTGGAAGATAGAGAGCACAAGGCTCCTGATACAGTTACCATAGCAACCAACCCAGATCTGGACCATTTTGTTCACAGACAAAAAACCCAGTTCAGTGAACACTGTGGGGAAGTGGGAGCAGCTTAGATTAACCAGGCTATCTTCTGGCCCCGAGCAATCTGCAGGATAAGACCTTGCATTAGGCAAAGGTCTTCACTGTGACAAAGCGGAGGATTTGCTAAGCTCTCAGCTCTTACTGGGCCCATTTAAGTTCTAGTGTGGGCTTAAAAAAATGCTCTTCTCTAGGCAGGAGGCATGAAGTTTCACTTGTGCTTAGTTTGAAGTGGTAATGGTCACACCACAATAAACAATCATCCAGTTTGACAAACTTTGTCACCTGACAGGTCAGGAGACTATAAAATCAACCCTTTCTGGCTTCCGATTGACAGCTGAGGAAATGGGTTACAGTTTTGTAAGTGAAAAGACATTTGCATGGTGGCTTGAGGGTTGATATGCAATTCACATGTAAGGTCGCATTGTTCCATTTCTGAGAAATGCGTTCTGAGGAGCAGCAAGGAGTCTTGTCAAGAGAACAGGCACTTCATCCATTCACCACCTCGGTCTGTGTTCCTTGAAGGCTTGCTTTGTGCCTTGGGCTACAGAGTTCACCAAAGCAGGGACTCTGCCAGGAGTTTCATGAGTGACATACACTTGATCAACAATATGTAAAAAGTTAAATGTTTTCTAAGTGTGTTGGCGAAGAAAACTACAGTTAACTCAAAAAGAACAGATGCTAAATTTTGCCACTTGTTCAAGACAAGTCCATCGCTGGTGGGAGTGCTAAGGGGTACAACCACTTTGGATTTCAGTACCGAGATTTCTCAGAAAATCAGGAAACAATTTACCTCAAGACCCAGCAATACCACTATTGGGTATATACCCAAAGGATGCTCAATCGTACCACAAGGACAAGTGCTCAACTATGTTTATAGCAGCATTGTTTGTTATAGCCAGAACCTGGAAACAACCTAAATGTCCCTCAACTGAGGAATGGATAAGAAAAATGTGGTACATGGGACTGGAGAGATGGCTCAGAGGTTAAGAGCATTGCCTGCTCTTCCAAAGGTCCTGAGTTCAATTCCCAGCAACCACATGGTGGCTCACAACCATCTGTAATGGGGCCTGGTGCCCTCTTCTGGTCTGCTAGCATACACACAAACAGAATATTGTATTCTAAATAAATAAATATTTAAAAAAAAAAAAGAAAAGAAAAATGTGGTACATTTGCACAATAGAGTACTACACAGCGATAAAAATAATGACATCTTGAAATTTGCAGGCAAATGGATGGATCTAGAAAAAAACAATATTGAGTGAGGTAATCCAGACCCAGATAGACAAATATAATATGTACTCGCTCATAAGTGACTTTTAGAGATAAAGCAAAGGAAAACTAGCCTATAGTCCACAACCTCAGAGAACCTAGACAACAAAGAGGACCCTACGAGAGAAATACAGTGATCTACATAACAAGGAGAAAAAGACCGGATCTCCTGAGTAAACTGGGAGCATGGGGGTCACAGGAGAGGATACAAGGGGAGGAAGAGAGGGGAATGGAGAAAAATGTATAGCTCAATAAAAACAATTAAATAAAAAGCTTGAAGAAGTGTGAAATTCTGGCTTCCGGATGGACGTGCCTGTTGCATGTTGTCTTAGGCTTCTATTGCTGTGATGACCAAAAGCAAGCTGGGGAAGAAAGGATTTATTTGGCTGACACTTCCACAACTCTAGGCAAGGACTAGAGATAAGGACTAAAGCAGGAGCCATGCAGGAATGACGCTTCCTGGCTTGCTCCCCATGGCTCGTTCACTTCAGTGGTTCAGGTCTCTTGTTAATCACAGTTGATTCTTCAACCCCAACTAACCAGAACCACAGATTCTTAATTCAAAACGTCACTCAGACAGCCCCCAATAACGTTTTCACTTACCTCGGAAACTTCACAAGCCAGATCTCTACAGTCAACATTTCCCTCGGCACTGTTCTCCTCCAAACTCCCACAGACAGCGCGCTAATCTCTGGTCCCACAACAGCTTTTCCTGCCCAAACTTCAAATGCCACTACCATCCTCTCCAAAAGGTATGGTTAAGCCTGTCACAGAAAAACCCATGACATTTTGCCAATTTTGTCATAGCCAGGTTTCTGTCACTTTGATAAAGACCATGACCAAAAGCAACTTGGAGAGGAAAGGCCTTCTATCATCTTACAATTTCAAGGAAATAGCCCATCACTGAAGGAAGCTGGGGCAGGAGCTGAAGTAGGGCAGAAACATGGGGCAGGAACTGAAGACAGAAGTCATGGAGGAACAGCAACCGTGGTTACCTACATAAGACCCGCTCAAGGACGGTAGAGGGGTCCCGGAGGCCCCGCCCCTATTAGAGGAGCTTTTGGCCATTGACTGATGTGGAAGGGTAACTCTCCTTTGGGAATGCGTTCATTGGTAGGTTGCTCATGCCCCAGGGCATGCTCCATGTGCATATGACAGTACTAATCAGACTCAGGAAGTTATTAATAATTTTAAAAAAAATAAATGGGGAAGAAGATGAAGTGGGAACTCTAGGAGAAGGTGGGGATAGTAATGAATGGATATGATCGTTATGTATGGCATAAACATGTGAAACATTCGAATAATAAAATTTTTATTTTATTATTTTTTAAAAATGTGTAAGGGGCTTTGGAGTTGAGCAATGGCCAGAAGATGTGAGAATTTTGAAGAGCATGAAAGAAGTGGCCAAGATCCCTTGAGGAAATTTTTGGTATAAACACGTAGCCCTGTGACTTATCTACCATTGTGGTTTTGAACAGTGTGGTGGTTTGAGTAAGAATGGCCCCCACAGGTCCATATATTTGAAGGCTGTGTCACCAGGGAGTGGGACTGTGAGAGGATGAGGACGATAAGAAGGTGTGGCTTTGTAAGAGGAAGTGTGTCACTGGTGGTAGCTTCGGAGCTTCAAAAACCCATGCCAGGCCCAGTCTCTCTCTCTCTCTCTCTCTCTCTCTCTCTCTCTCTCTCTCTCTCTCTCTCTCTCTCTCTGCAGATCAGGATGTAGCTCTCAGCTACTCATCCAGAACCATGTGTGCCCCATTCTTCCTCCAATCCAGGTCCTTTTTTTCCCACAGAGCACCCACATCCTGAACGCAGACTTTATCAGACAGTGATCTGATATAAACATCGGACTTGTCAAAGCTGGGAGCAAGCAATGTGGCTGATCTGCTCACGGAGAGGCTTCCAAGCCCAGCTCTCAGATCTGAATCTGCAAAGGAAGAGTCAGACACAGGAAGCACAAAGAGAAATCACATACAGAGAGACAGAAAGGCACAAGCAGTGTGGTGTACAGGTAATAGCAGAGAAAGCCATTAGCCGCCGCAGCAGAGCTTCCAGAGTCAAAGAGACCTGACATTAACAGCCAGCAGCCTCATTATGTTCCTCACACTCTGAGGTGAAATCAGGACAAGAATGGCTCCACTCTCAGGCATATACGCGAGCTCCACACTTCTCAGAGAACCTGTGGTCCTCCTGCATCGTGTCCCTCTCAAACATGTCACTCACTCAACCTTGGCATTACTCCAACTTTTAGCTTAAATTAAATTATTTAAGAAAGGGAGGGTAGCCAGCTAGCTCTGGTGGTTTCATGAGGTTTCTTGAAGCTCTTGAGATCCAGCTTCGTATACAGGGAGTAGAAGTAACTGGCTGGACACACAACACAGCAAAGCCTGTCCACAGGCTAGAGAGTCCAGCTTGAACCCAAATAGCAACATCAGCATAAGCTGATCGTAACGAGATCTTGTGATAATGTTAATTGTCAATATGATAGAACCTAGAATCACTTGGAAGACTGGCCTCTTAGGCATGCTTGTGGGGAATTACCTTGATTTATTAATTAATAGGAAAACCCGCCCACTGTGGGTGGCACCATTCCTTGGCTGGGATCCTGGGCTGTATAAATGATAGCATGGAGCTGAGCAACAGCATGCATTCATTTTTCTCTTTCTCCTGAGCGCAGATGCAAAGTGACCAGCTATTGCAAGTGCTCCCACTACCTTGACTTAGTTACCTTGAGGGACTCGACCTCAAATTGTGACCCAAAATAAATCCTTCCTTAAGTCGTTTCTGTCGGGGTCCTTGTCAAATCAACAGGAAGATTAACCAAGACAAACGTGAGGAGGTAAGGGTGTTGTTGTAAAGTCTGACAGATGTGAGGAGGTAAGGGTG
>NW_004949122.1:4034958-4044438 GCF_000317375.1 Microtus ochrogaster | reverse complement strand
AGGGTGGTGTAAAGTCTGACAGATGTGAGGAGGTAAGGGTGGTATTATTGTAAAGTCTGACAGATGTGAGGAGGTAAGGGTGGTGTAAAGTCTGACAGATGTGAGGAGGTAAGGGTGGTATTATTGTAAAGTCTGGCAGATGTGAGGAGGTAAGGGTGGTGTTGTAAAGTCTCAATAGTGAGCAAACAGTGAAGAAGGGAGACTCAGAGATGGGAATCAAATGAGAAGCATGCTGGAGCACACAGGGAGCAAGGACCTTGGGCAGGAGGTCGGAGCAAAATCTTCACAGTCCCTAAATATTAGTCCTGTAAGGAATTTTTCAAAGCCCAAACTTTGGTCTCATAAAGAGGCCTTGGTCATTAAGTTTCCAGAAATAAGAACTTGGTTCCAGAGTTTTCCCTTCTTCCTTTGATCAAATGATACAAATTGAGAGTTCTCTAAAATGCCAAAAGCTTTCAGACTTCGGTGGATTTCTCTTTCAAAGTTTTAATACTTATATATAATTATGAGCTACTTGGGGAATGGTACCCAAATCTAACATGAAATCCATTTATTTGTCATGGACCTTATATCCATAGACTGAAATTATTTTTATATAAGATTTTGAATAGTTTTATGAGTAAAATAGGCCTCCCACATTAAACATTAATTAAGAAAATACTCCCACAGAATTGCTTACAGGGTAATCTAATGGACACATTTTTTCAATTAAAGTTCCCTTTTCCCAGATGACACTGGTTTATGTCAAGAAAACAAACAAAAAAAAAAGACACCAGCACCAGGTATGCCCAACATAGACAGAAGGACAATCAGGACTTGGATTTCAGAACAGACAACAAGTCAGACCCTGAGTGGTCACACAGAGGAAGCAGTTTAAAACATAGACCAAGCTGGCAGTGATGGCACAGGTCTTTAATCCCAGCACTCGGGAGGCAGAGGCAGATGGATCTCTGTGAGTTCAAGGTCAGCCTGGTCTAACAAGATCTGACTCCAAAGCTACACAGAGAAACCCTTTCTCAACAAAACAAAACAAACAAACAAAACCATAGGCCAAAACAGCAGTGAAGGGAATCTTGTGCCCAATCTGAGGGCTATTGCATGCCAGGTTTCACAGCACAAGAGTATCGTGTAAAATCAAGAAAGTCTCGGTGAGGCCATAACAGAGAACACACAATTCTATAGGATAGCATAAGGGATGCTTTCTGAGGAGACATGGCCTATTATCCAGGCTATGTGGCATGGCCTGTCTGAAATTCTTTATTTTACTTTTAAACATTTTTTCAAAAGTTGACATAGACAAAACTAGCCTTGGCCCACAGGGTCAAGGTCATCAACAGCACTGTCTTCATCTTTAACCCTGAGCCACGGGAAAGTCTTCAGGGTGCTAGCACACAGCATGGGTTCATCTCTATGGCAATTACACCTTCTAGAATATCTCCTGAATGACCTGCCTAAGGATATTTTTTCAGTGAAATTTTTAAAGTTAGAATTATACTTTAAAATAACAGTAAAAGTATAGTGAAGTATACTTATTATTATACATAATATATTATTATTATATTTATTATCATATCAAGTATATGTATGCCCTATGTTTCACTGATTGGCAGCATCATGTTTACACCAGCATCACAGCACATGAGGACTGCATCATCACACAGGGCTACAGCATAGGTGACAGTCTTTTCCAATTTCCTCTTCAATCACATGGGACCACTGTGGTATATGCAGTCCACTGTTGGCTGAAATACTGTAATATGGGCAAATGGAATTATTATTGCCCCTTTCTAAATCACCTTATATTTCATGTTAGAGTCAAGGATTCATCCCAAGGATTCAAACCAGTCAGTATTAGAAGTCCCTTCCCCTACCCCCAAACTAAGTCCTACAGTTACTGGAATGTCTCTACACACAACTTCTTCCTTGGTGATGAGAGAGAACCTTTGAAAGACTAGGGAAGCATCCCCTATCTGGCGTACCCTCCTTCCATTTCCTTCATTTAGCAGAAGCAAATAAAAAAAAATCATCATGCCACTAAAGTATGAAAATTCCATGCCCCACACTATCCTTCAGAGAGTCATCTTCTTCTCAACTTCTCCCATCCAGCTAGGTGTTTCCAGCTGTAGCTGTTTGTGAGGTGTCATTTCAAATTTATGTCCTTTGCCACCCAAGCAACCTGCACATTTTTAGTTCTTTCTAACATAAACTGTCCCAGAATTTCTTTTATAAAGCATCTGTATCACTTGTCATGGAATAGTTCATCCCGATATTTGAACAGGGATTCTGAGCCATAAATGTAAAGTGATCTCGTCACAGGAGCAGAGCCTCCAAATATGTGAGAAAGAGTAAGGGGTTGTCCCTGGGGACCAGAGCATGCACCAGCTGGGTTCCAGTTATCCCTAAGGATGGATAGGGGTATCTGTGAGAAGTTCATTCGAGCATGGCTTGAGAAGGAAGCCCTAGAGAGTAGTGAACGGTATGGGTTAGGCAGTAGCAATTCTTTCAGGCTTGACTCAATAAAGCCACACTTCAAGGTGAGTCTAGAAAAAAAGGAAAGTGTGTGGTGCTGGTTAGTGACTGCAACACATGGACGTCAACCAGTCTGCAACAGCACTCACCATCTGAGAGGGGACAGAGGGAGCCGCGAGCTGAGATGGGATGGGCTCACAGAGGGAGCTAAGACCTCGGGAGTGGGGAATAGAAGAGAATGGGAAGGTCATATGAGAAATTCTCTAGAGAACCTCAGGTAGCCAGGATAAAAATACTTTTGTGAAGAGCAAGAGTATATACAAACTTACCAACAGCCAAAACCTCACAAGAGAGATCAGCATGGCTTAAGACCCAACTCCACCGCCAAGTTACTATTAGCTTTGAAAAAGTTGTTTAGCCTAGGACAAGTCTACCCATCTTAAAACAGGGCAAAGAATGATAGAGGTGATTCCCAAGGCATACCTGGTGCAATCACTGATGTCTGCCAGCCTTGTCCTCACTGTCACTGTGTGTATGGTCATTACTGTTACTTGAGAGCTTTATCTCCAGGGCTGAGCACAGAACATGGCGTGGAGAATTCCTTTACTGAAGTTGTGAGATGATTGAAGGCGGAGCCAACTTTGTGGGCACACAGCACAAGTTGGCTGACCCACAATGCCAACACTCAGATGGACCCAGTGTTTCATATAATGCTCTGTTGTGGCTATCTAGAAGTTCTTGATAATTTTTGCATGGGGTTTCACAAATTATAAAGCTGAACCCGAGTAAGGAAAGGGAGATGAGTAGGAAACTAAGGCATGAATAATTTGGGGAGATGAGAGGCTACTAAGAATTATGCTGTCCCCAAAATTCCCTCTCTCAGATGAAGAGGCCTTTAGTGGTTCAGAAGTTATCACATCCACAGTAGTCCATATTTAGTAGCACCTTAGGAGGAAGTAAAGATCGTATACCCCTGATTCTCTTTATCAACAATAGTTTGGAGCTTATATGTCTTAACTCCAAGGCAAAAATAATAAGTGGAAAAGGTCATTTAATCCTCAACATTGCTAAGTCTTGACTCTTAATTTTTCTTTCTATTATACAGACTAAGAAATGACAAGTATAATATGTACTTGTGGCACAGTTACCAATGTTTTGAAACTGTTTTCTTATCAAAATAATTGAGCTCAAACCTTCACAGCCAACACATTACCAAGCAAAGTGAACTGGCCTCCCTAAGACCAGCTGCTACCTATTCCTCCTAGTGCCACCAACTAGTCACTTATGGCTTTTCAATTCTGTATGGTGATATATTTTATAAGATACTTTATACTGGAATAAATTATGCTTTCTTTTTCACAATGACATAGCCCAAGATTTTTAAGCATAAGATCACTTAAGCCCTTCTAGAGACAGGAATGCCTGTGTGAGCTTCCATCTGCTATCTGGGTCCTGCCATGAATCATCCCATCTTCTACGGCCTGATTTGTGTTCAGCACAGAGGACCCAAATGCTTCTTCCTCTCACAGTTCATGGACTCACTAGTGCACAGGACAGGAGCAGAAGGCCATCCCCGAGCTAGCAAGCAGATGACTTTCTACATGAGGGGCATCTGAATAGAGTTCTGAAGAACAAGAAGGGGAGAAGGCGTCCTGGGCAACCAGCAGTTCACAAAATACAGGCTCAGGGCTCCTGAGTTGTTCGTGAAGATGTAAGTGCTTTAGTAAGTTCTGATGTGTAGGCGGAAAGCAAAGGGCAGGACAGGGCAGGCAGATCTCTGAGTCAGTCTGTTCCTTTTTTCCAGAACAGAAGGAAACTATTAAAAAACCAATTTTCTTCTCAGGGAATATTTTTTCGAAAGGGAACTATGCTCAAATTCCAGAAATACACCCATTTGGAGTTGAAAATAAGAACTGAGGAGGTAAGAAAGGAGCAGATGTTGTAGTCTTCTTTGTATTAGATTAAACTGTATTTGTTTAATTACAGTGGATGTGGTGGTTTGAATAAGAATGGCTCCCATAGATCATATATTTGATTGGTTAGTCATCAGGGAGTGGAACTACTTGAGAAGGATTAGGAGGTGTGGTCTTGTTGGAGAAAATGCATTATTGGAGGTGGTCTTTAAGGTCTCAAAGGCCCAAGCAAGGCCCAGTATCTCTCTTTTTCATGCTACCTGCAGATCCGGATGTAGAATTTTCAGCTATTTCTCCAGCACCATGTCTGCCTGCTACCATGCTCCCTGCCATGATGATAATACACTAAACCCACATCTGAGACAGCAAGTAAGCCCTAGTTAAACGATTTCTTTCCTAAGAGACACCAATAGAACACTGACTAAGCAGTGGATCTGAGTCAGCACGGGGTGGGAGGGAGTTGCGGGGGCAGGGGGGGGCTAGCTAGCTGCTCACTGGAGACCTTTGGGAAGATTTGCTCAGCAGGATGTAATGAAGCCTCCTGGCCACAAAGCTCTCTGTAAAAATCCTGTCTGCGCACGCAGACTTCCAGCGTAGCATTGTGTTTGGGAAAATGGGACAGTAGACAAGGAGAGTCTCATCCTGTGGGCGGGGCTTGACCTAGCGTGAGTCAGAGATGCCTAGATATTGTGAGGGTTTACAAAGATGGCTACACTGGGGAAGAGACTGGGGTGGAAGGAGGCCTGGGACGGAAATTGGGAGAATGAATGGTGCCTCCTGAAACTGTCCTAGGAATAGACCCAAGGTGATAGCCAGAGAACGGAACACTGGAGGAGGACAATGGCCGGGAAGGAAAATCAGTGCCATCTTAGGAATTAGTGGAGAAAAGGGAATCCAGGGTTCAGCTCAGGGAACTCCCCCCAGGCAGAACAGGAGTTCACAGAGCATCCCTCTTGAAATTGGTTGACATTTAGACATCCGAAGAACAGTCAAGGGAGCGTGTGAAGCAGGCAAGCAGATGTATGAGCCGGGGCTGGAAGTACTCACAGTCCTTGTTCGTCAGGTTGCTGCTTCCGGTGTTCCTCCTCGGTTCTCAGTAAAGCATTCAGAGTAAGTCACAGGCCTAATGAGGCTCCAGCATTCCCTGTTCAGAAGCTTATAAGGGCTCCTGTTACATGGAATTGTCCCAGCAAGTGCTGTGACCCACGTGGCCCTGCTTGGTCAATCTCCATTCCAGCTGCTATGACTTCCCCACTGTTCTAGCTTGGGGGCCTTGGTAGACATGTGGAGAAGTGGAGGAATGTCCTTTTGGAGGCCAGAACATCTTTCTAGAGCATTTTGGGAGGCAGAGGGAAGCGGCCATGATGAGAACAATGGGGGTAAACAAGACATTGCTAGGATCAGAAGATCATGTCAGAGGGTCTGCCTCAACTTCTCCTGGGCAGGGCGTGGGGTAGGGGACAGAGAACACAGCAGACTCTTCCTCTCCTTTCAAAGAAAATCATGAGAGAAAACTGCCTTCACATTCAATAAACTTAATAATTGTCAGAGGATATAAGACATTGCTCACTGCAGGCCACTTCCCATGATCCCAAGCACTACTGGTGAAGGACAGCCCAGGCTGCATGGCAAGACATTGCTCAAAACCAAAAAGGAAAGGAAAAAAAGAAACTGTCCGTCACCCACAAAGAGTAAGAACAAGGCCAAATGATAGAACTTCAGAACGAGGCAAGTTAACTTCAAAAGCTTGTATTTGTGCATTTACTTAGCCTGAGTCTTTTTTTTTTATTTTGGTTTTTCAGTTTTTGTGATTTTTTTTTTAGGATTTATTCCTATATTGTGTATACAGTGTTCTGCTGGCATGCATGCCTATATGCCAGAAGAGGGTGTCAGAATCTCACTATGCATGGTTGTGAACCACCATGTGGTTGCTGGGAATTGAACTCAGGACCTCTGGAAGAGCAGTCAGTGCTCTTAACCTCTGAGCCATCTCTCCAGCCCCACTAAGCCTGAGTCTTAACAAACCAAATTTTAACCTGAGATCAGGCTTCTCTTGCCTTGAGATGACTTGCATTTATATAACTAATATATATAATTTTCTACTTAGAAAATTACAGTTATAGGGCTTATTTTTAAAAATAACTTCCAGAGACAAATGAATAAGTATTAACAGCCTTCTGGGATTTTTCTCCCAGATAAACAAAAATTGTGTGTGTGTGTGTGTGTGTGTAATGTAACATGTAGAAAAGAGACCTAGAAAGGCTAAACATTAGGGAATAAAAAATAGACTTAATATAGGCAACAAACAGGACTTATGAAAGACTATATAAAGCTAATTGTTTTTCTACTCCCCTATGTCTCTGGTGGTGGATACGTACATAAAAATGTATTCAATAATGAAAGTATAAAATCCAGTGTAAAGTTTCTGTCCCAGATGGCTACTCCAACTGTACGGAGCTCACTGAGTTATATAGTCTTTGGGTCTGGCTAGTTCCATTGTGTGATGCTTTTATATCGGTGATTTTTTTAAATAATGTTTTAAAAACAAAATAAAATAAACACATTTACAAAAACTCTGAGGGGCATGGGGGAACTCAGCCCTGGGGCAGCTGAGTGGCCCAGGTCAATAGCAGGAAGCTAACCTCCAGTGTTTTCAGCTACAACCCAGCCCCATCCACTACCACACTCACGGCTCCTTCCGCCTAAGCTTGCACCACTTCTGCCTGAGAAGGTCCCTTCCAGAGGAGAAGGCAAAGTGGTACAAGGAAAGGACTGGACATGGGGAAATGCTGAGGCAAGGATGGGAGCAGGCCACCTCGAGCTGGCACATGGGACCACACAGGGTGGAACACACGGGAGATAACCACAAACCATCAGCCCAAAGCCTCCTGGGGTATATGATACTGTCAACTCCCAGCTCGGGCAGGAGGCTCAGCCAGCCCAAAACAGTCCTAAAATATCACCAACCTCTCCTAAGCTCTCAGATGTGGCAGTGATGAAATCTCATACTCTTGTCCTCCAGCACTGAAATGTGTTTATGCTCCTGAAT
This sequence comes from Microtus ochrogaster, assembly GCF_000317375.1. Taxonomy (NCBI): domain Eukaryota; kingdom Metazoa; phylum Chordata; class Mammalia; order Rodentia; family Cricetidae; genus Microtus; species Microtus ochrogaster. Next base: position 4,037,007 of record NW_004949122.1, on the reverse strand, counting down.
TTAAGGTTTGTAATGGGTTTTGCTCACGGGAATGATTATTTTAGGTGCCGACTTTTCAAAAGGCAATTGATAAGTTTACACAGCCAAAAGAGCTCCGGCAATTATCTTCAAATTCAGACTCCGTGAAGAAGAAACCAGATCACTTAAGACCCCCTGAATCCATTCCAAGGCCAAGATTATCCAAACTGACAAGCTAAAACTGAGATAATTTATGCTGTGATGGGGCTTATGAAGTCAAGATGCCCGCCTGGATGGCTGCTGCTGGGAGCCCCCACGCTCTCTTTCTTGTTTTCTTCCTGCAAACTCTTTCCCTCCCCTACTCACTTCCCCAACAAAGTTGGCAGGGAACGGGTTGTTCAGAACATCCTTGGCCTGAAAACTTGTGGAAATCATGTGTCACTTTTTCACCTGAAGCTTTGAATCATTTGTGATAAAACAAAGATCGCCAGTATCAGGGCTTGGGAAGGTGGCATGGGTTTTAATAGCATCTCTTAGCTGGGTCTTGGAGAAATCCCACCAGCAAACAGGGTGATGCATCATGAAATGGCTCCACTCTGCCAAGCTCTTCCGCTTATCCCTACCCATTCTACCAGGTGATTTCTGGCCTTAGACCTTCACACCGAGGCTCTCTGAGAAGACTCTGAGCCTCCAGTGTGCCTGACTTGCTTCAGCCCCTCCTTCCTGGATGTTCTCTGCACTCAGCGCATTGGGAGAGTCCCTAAAGCTGGAAACTACCTAGGTTCCAATCCCCACAGTCTTCATCCATCAGCCTGAAGGCAATCAAACTGCAGCTACCTGGGAGGGAAGAAGCCCACACTCTACTGAGGAAAACTACACATTGATTTGTGCCCCATCTCCTTCTAAAATGAAAGAAAAAGAGTACAAAGGACCTACCAGCCAAGTCTAGGAGAGTTGGCAGAGGGTGGAAGAACGGTGTCAATAGCTAGGGGTGAGAGAGCATGTGGGTGAATGCCTTTTGCTTTGGAAGGACAGGTAGAGGCATCTTTGAGCCTGCAGAGGAGACACAGATGGGAAGCACACTTCGTCCAGCAGAGGGCAGCGAGGAGACTTAGGCCCTAAGGCACCAGCTTATTTGGAGCAGAGGTAAGGAGCTGAAAACTGGGGAGTGATTGGAAATCTCGACTAAGGGTTGTCTTCCAAATTATACCAAGCCCATCCTGGACAGCAGGGCAGCCATTCTGCTTCCATACAGGAGACAGAATATTTGTTCTCTGAGGAAGACACGCAGGGAGGTATTCACTCAAGGGGCACGTGGGGAGTGGGGGGGGGGAGGGTAGTGAGTAGCTATAAATTCAGAGTAAGCCGGGGTCTATAGACTGATTATGGGAAACCCAGGCCCTTCCCTAGCCTCCCTCTGAGGCAGGGAGCTATACAGGTGTCCTAGTAGAATATAAGAAGATAATCTCTACAGAGCAGCAACTCTTCCCAAAGATCGAGCTCCATTCACTGAAGTCTAGCAGCTTCCCCGTGAGGCGGATTGACCCTCTGTCTAATGATGGGACAATGAGAGGAGCAAGTGGATGAGCCTTGCCCCAGTGCTGATGCCCACAGGACTTCCAATCAGACTTTGTTGCATGTTACAGCATAAAATAAAACAAAAACACTCATAGAGCAGGAAAGGGAAAACTCAGGAAATACAAGAGTCAGCAGCCCTTGTGTGCTAGAGCACATGGCAGCGCTGAGGAACTGATAGACAGGAGCGGTGTGGGAGTAAAAACAGATGCAGTCACTAGCATCAGAAAAAACAAAAGGTCGCCATGGTCTCCTGCCCTGCTCAGCTGAGAACAGTGTCTACATGGTCACCGTAACGTGGATACTATGATGATATCACTACTTTGGGAAGGCCGAGTGAGGTGACATGATGGGGAGGAAAGAAGGCCAAGTCTTAGCCGGGCGGTGGTGGCGCACGCCTTTAATCCCAGCACTCGGGAGGCAGAGGCAGGCGGATCTCTGGGAGTTCGAGACCAGCCTGGTCTACAGAGCTAGTGCCAGGACAGACTCCAAAGCCACAGAGAAACCCTGTCTCGA
>NW_004949122.1:4028655-4034858 GCF_000317375.1 Microtus ochrogaster | reverse complement strand
GAAGGCCAAGTCTTCCAATTGTCAGACAGAGTGAGTGAGCATCCTGTGGGGTGGGTGAAGAGGACACCACAGAGCCGACACTTAGGGAGGAAAATGTCCCAAGAAGGATTTTCAAGAATGGGAGGAGAGGAAGGGATGTTGAGAGGACTTCCGGTCTTCAATATTCAGCAATCCTCAACTATTTTAAATTACAAAAGTACATGTTAGAGTAAATCCAGACTGCTGCCTGTATAAGAATGGTCCCCAAGCTCCTGTGTCATTTCCATGATGATCTCCAAACACACGCCACGAAGGAAGTGCCCCCTTCACCCTGTCCACAGCTGCCTCAAACATTGCTCCATGGGATTCACCATCAGTTTCCAGTAGCAACCTTCCAAGTCTCCTTCTGTTCTTTTCTTCAGTGGCAGGGGATAAGAGACATTCAGCTGAACATCTGTGAAGGCTAAACCAAAAGCAAGACCTTAATCCCACCCACACTCGTGTCTACAACCCTGGCCACACTCACACTTAACTGTTCAGAACACACTCAATGGGAAGTCTCCAGTTTAAGAATAGAACCTCTTCTAAGAGCCGAGCAGAATTCAGGCTCAACAGTGGATGATACCGGTGTGAGACAGGAAGACACTGGGCAGCCAGAGTTTACCTGGTCACTCTTATCTCTCCCTCTTGACAAGAACGGCAATCAAGAAAGTAGCTGAACATAGCAGACAATGAGGACTACTGAGAACTCAAGAACAATGGCAATGGGTTTTTGATCCTACTGCACGTGCTGGCTTTGTGGGAGCCTAGGCAGTTTGGATGCTCACCTTACTAGTCCTGGATGGAGGTGGGCGGTCCTTGGACTTCCCACAGGGCAGGGAACCCTTATTGCTCTTTGGGCTGACGAGGGAGGGGGACTTGATTGGGAGAGGGGGAGGGAAATGGGAGGCGGTGGCGGGGAGGAGGCAGAAATCTTTAATAAATAAATTAATTAATTAAAAAATAAATAAAAAATTTAAAAAAAAGAAAGTAACTGGAACACCTACCCAGCTCTGGCTTTTGTGGTGCCCAGTGTAGGCCAGTATTTACATCCACTGAGGAAGTATGCCACACTGAAGCTTCTTTGGGATTCAGAGGACCAGAGATATGCAATGCTATCCAGGAAAACAGGGAGGAGAGTGCAGAGAGAGTTCTGCAATGGATCTTGATAGGAAAGCCATCAAGGGGCCAAAACGATCACGAGTTTGGTAGAATGGGGCTGGAAAGCTGGCTTAGCAGGTTTTTGCTCTCAAGTGCACTGTTGCTCATGAAGAGGACCCAAGATCAGTTCCCAGCACTCAACACTGGGCACCTTACAACTACCTACATATACAGTTCCAGGTGATCTGGCACCTTCTTTTGTCCTCTGCAGACACACAGATGTACACATAAAATAATTTTAAAAAAATAAGTGTTTAAAAATAGGTAGCACATCCTAAAAAGCCAAAAGCAATGTCTCTCCTCATCTTATCCCAACAGTCGTATGTTGACATGCTCAGCAGAGAGAATGAAACGTCATAAAAGCCATGAATGAAGCTGAGCAACATTTGTGTGACGAGGAGGTCAGTTAAAGGCTCTGCTACATCTTGGCTACAAAAATGATGCAGAAGCTCCAGCTTTCTCACCAACAATCCCTTTCTAATTATTTAATTATATCTCCTTATTCTTCTTTCACCCTAGTTATGGAATTCCTGGCTTCAAGTCTTGTCATGTACCCTCGCCCTTTGGTGAGATGAGTCACGGCAGCATAGAGGATAATTAAATTTATATAACAAAAAAAGAAAGAAAAAGAAAAGAACAAAATCCAAAGAGATAAAAACTAAGAGAAATAAAAATAAACTATAAGAAGCAACCATTAAAGGCCCTTCAAAAGGATAACATGATTTCAATTTCCCTCTGTCTCACTCGCTTCTCCGTATTTCCTTCCCAGAATATTCCTGCATGTCTATACATTTATACAGGTTTTTTTATTATTTAGTTAATATGAATTACAGGCCTCACGCGTCCTCCCTTCTAAGTCCAAAATGAGGAAGCTTTTTCTTTTCTCTTGCTTTGCTTTTTTCTTCTCACCCCCTCACTACCACGATTTACATTCTCAATGTAATGTATTAAAAAGTTGACAGGGACGAGCGGATTCACACGATGTCTGCTAAGAAACCCAATTTCCATGATGAATTGCCCGGAGCCCCTGAATCACAAACCATTTTTTCTGCTGCTCAGAAGTTGAGGGGTTTTTTTTCCTCTTTTTTTTTTTTTTAAATCTTCTTAAAGCCTCTCTCCTAATCTTTGACTAGAAGAGATGGGTGAAAGGAATTTTTTTTCCTAAACTAAGGAAAGCATTAGCATCTTGGCTGTTGTGCATCAAGTTTGAAAATGCAGCGTTAGTAATATTTCAAATCAGCCATGGTCTAAAGCCCTTGATAAGTGAATTGCAATCTCTCTCTTTCTATCTCTCTCTTTATCTCTCTCTCCCCCTCCTCCCTCCCCTCCCCTTCCTCTCTCCTCCCTCCTCTTTGCCACAACACCCAGTTTTGGCATGAGTCATAAGAAGGAGCTTCGGAAAAGAGGAAAGTTTGGACTAGAGAGAATCTTCACAGATCTACCCCTCTCCTTGGGGAAGCCAAAGAATTGCGACTACAATGGCCACTTTTCTAGAGATGACCAGATGTATAGGTGAGGGAAGAATTCGGCAGCAACACCCTAACCCTGGCTGTGCCTGCTGCCCCAGCAAGTGACAATGTGTGTTCCCTTCCCCCAAGAGAAGCCACCCTGGACTGCCCATCATGAGAGAGCCTCCTGAACTCTTACAAAGAATCTGGGAATTTGAGGGGGAAACCAAGTCTTTCACAGACATCTGGAAATTTGGGGGCTCCATAGCTCCCCACAGCTTCAGCTGACCATCCAGTACACATGTACACACTGTCACAAGCTAATGGGATGCCACTTCCACTCGGCAAGAGCTGACATAAAGATGTGCTAAACACCCTGGCCGCGCCCAGAACATGGTCCCCTATAACTCTCACCCCAGCAGGTGAAGCACTGACAAAGCAATTAATTTTTTCTTTAAAGAATTGATATAGTCAACCCTAAGGGAACAGGGAGAGGAGAAATGCCGAAGCACTTGCCACTCCAGAGTATAGACAGCCATTGTTGGGCTATCCCATCTACATCGTGCTAAACAGTCTATAATTTCCCTCTTAGCATATATTCATTCATTCATTCATTCATCCAGTTTACGGTAACATAGACAGGATTTCGTATAGCTCAGGCTGGCCTCAACTCCCTGTGTAGCCGAGGATGACTTTGAATTCACGATCCCCCTGTCTCTGTTTCCTGAGTTCTGAACCTATGAATATGTGTCACCACATCCAGTTTTTTGAGGTGCTGCCGTTTCCACCCAGAGTCTAACGCATGCTAGCTAGATAAGCACTCTACTGTCATTAGAAGCAACCACCTTGTGTGTGAAGGGAGAGTCTCTCACTGGGACCCAGGGTTTGCCAATCAGACCAAGCTGATGTCCTCCTTATCTCTGGACTCATAAGGTTGTGCCACCTTGCTGTTCTTTATGTGGGTTCTAGGGATGGAGTTCAAATACTCATGTTCATGCCTGTTGTATGAGCCTGCTTGTTTGTTACCTGACCACTTGGCAGCCCAAACTCCTGAAATAACCACACAGAAACTGCATTAATTAAATCACTGCTTGGCCCATTAGCTCTAGCTTCTTATTAGCCAAATCTTACATATTAATTTAACCCATTTCCATTATTTTATATTTTACCACAAGGCTCATGGCCTACCAGCAAGGTTCTGCTGTATCTGTCTCTGGCTGTGGCTCCATGGCTTCTCTCCTGACTCCACCTCCTTTTTTCAGCATTCAGTTTAGTTTTGCCAGCCTAGCTCTGATCTACCCTATCATAGGCCTAAGACAGTTTCCTTAGTAACCAATGGTATTCATAGCATACAGACGGGAATCCCCCATCACATGCCAGAAGCACTCTACCAACTGAGCCAACTCCCCAGCACGATTTTTATTATTTAAAGCAATTTTCAACTTTTAACATAATTTGATCATGTTATTCCCTTCCCCGGGTACTTCCTCTCTCTTCCTCTGCCCAACTTTAAGTTCTCTCTCTCAAAAAAAAAGAAAAGAAAAAGAAAAAGAAAAGCAAAAACCCAATGACAAAACTTGCAATTTTTGAAGAAAATTAAGATCAAGTGAAAAAATAAATACTGACGGTGGAAGACGTTAGAAGGGAACATCCATATCCCTTAGACATACGGCTGACTGCTGAATGTTCACAAGGAGACTAAATGACAGCGGAGGGTCCTTTCAAACTGCTGAACGGAAAAAGCTGAAACCCGGAATTCTACACACAGCAAACATACGAGGTGGAAATGGGTGGAGACATAAGAGAACTAAATGGGCACTGGAGTATAAAGAAGTAGCAGTAGTAGTGCCTACTAGGATGAAAAACAAAAACATTCTGATTGGATTATCAAACTATTTATGGCAAAGTTATGACAAATGGAGCCAGAAAGTTCAACTTCGTAACTTGGTGTTTTTATCATTTAAACCTCGATATCATAATTTCCAAAGTAACTTCTCAAAGTCGTAAATGGAACATAAAACAACCAAAATAGTCAGAAAAAAACTAAGTTATAATAAAAATAAATAAACATAAGAACAGGAGAAACCGTTAGTTTGATTTACACTATGAATCTCTGCCTAGGGGGAAAAAATGCAAAAATGTCCGTTCTTACTATGAATATAAGCCAATAATTTCTCAGTTGAAGAAAATGTGAGTTTGAAGTATGAAATCCTACTGCACACTGTTTTCAACAGACACATAAAATATAAAGAGACAGAAAGTGGAGGATTAAACATGAGGATAGGGAATAGGGTGCCAGGCCTAGGGGATGGGGTCAGGGTTTAAATTTACCTACTGTGGCCACGTGAAACATTTTCAGACCCAAGTGCCGCAGGCCACTCTTCTATTGTCTGTCTGTCTCTCTTTCTTTCTTTCTTTTTCTTTTTTTGGTATTTCGAGACAGGGTTTCTCTGTAGTTTTGGAGCCTGTCCTGGAAGTAGCTCTTGTAGACCAGGCTGGTCTCGAACTCACAGAGATCCGCCTGCCTCTGCCTCCCGAGTGCTGGGATTAAAGGCGTACATTTCTCATTTCTGCTCTCAGCCTTATAGCCCGACACAGCCCAGAAACTCAGCCTAGAGCTGGGCCACCCCCGGCCCCAACCCTGCCCCACCATGTGAAAGTTGGGATCTGCAGAAGCAAGCGGGGAGGCCACTGGTTGAGGCACCAGTACTCTGTTCAGACCCAACAAGAATGCTCCTTGCAGCTGCAGTGAATTCCAAAGCCGTACAGATCCCCAGCAAGGGGCATCCCCAGGGTGGAACCCAGATCAACAAAGAAGAACAAACCATCTTTGAAATCTTGAAGACACTGATAACAGAACAGAAAAATACAAATGTAAGTCAATTTGGGGGAAAATGTTTTAAATTGACCCTGCTTCTATCATTGTATGCCCCTCCCCAATTAAAAAAAAAAACCTACAAAAAGGCATAAAGGACCTAGAAGAGCAAACTGAAAATTTCCTCAGTTACTATGTCAGTTATCATATTTCAATTAGAAACAAAACAAGATTCACACAAATAGTGGGTCGAATTTCTCCTGCACCAATGTCAGAATCCGCATTTACTACTGAAACCACCTCACCTCGTCCCAATGTGATGTACATCCAAGTCCCTAGGCATAGTGCTTTGTACAGGTGTGCTCAAGACAAGGAAAATTATTAGTTGAAAGGCTATCAAATATTTTATTTTTTCAAATATATATATATATATATAACATCAAATGCATTATCATCAAAATTTACAATTCTTCATATTAAGGACATTAGCTACTACAGTGAACAGAAAGAAAATTGTACTTACTCAAGAGATCAAATACTTCAACAGAGATGGGGAGTTGGTGTTGAAATCTAAAAACCAAGATGTAGTAATAGGAGCAGCGGGGCTGCGTCCCCAGCACCCCGCTGCCTGCAAGGCTAGCTTTAACCGAAATAATTACACGGACACTGTATTCTTTTAATCACTGCTTGGCCCATTTCTATCTAGCCTCTTCTAGGCTAACTCTCTCACCTGGACTAGCCCATCTCTAATAATCTGCTGT
>NW_004949122.1:4023337-4027577 GCF_000317375.1 Microtus ochrogaster | reverse complement strand
AACAAAAGTATATGCTCTACTATGTTCATAGCAGCATTGTTTGTAATAGCCAGAACCTGGAAACAACCTAGATGCCCTTCAATGGAAAAATGGATGAAGAAAGTATGGAATATATACAGATTAGAGTACTACTCAGCAGTAAAAAACAAGGACTTCTTGAATTTTGCATCCAAAATCCTTTTTAAAGGTTGAAGATGTGAGCCAGTTCCACAGCCCATTTTATCTCCATCTGGCCAATGTGCCCTTTAACAACTGTTCCATTTAGAAGTCCTGGAGTCAGCAAAGTTCGCTGAACTGAGACGCCATATGTAGAATGATAACTGTGCTGGGACACAATTCGGTCTCAGGTGAAAGAAAAGGGGGGCAGAAAGGCTTTTGAACCCCTGGAACAGAAACACAAAAATCTGGTTGCTCACCATCCAAGTGAGCAATGCAAAAGCTTAGCACCAAGCCTCCAACATCAATGGAGGATACAATGTTATAATATTGTATCTAAGTTAGTTTTTTATTCTGCCTAAAAAAAAAAGCAAAGGGATCAATCTCAGGGTCTCGCTGGTGGTGGACACAGAGAAAATCAGCCTCAAGTGAAAAGTACAAACTAAACGCATAAACAACGGGCTGAAGAGGCACAAAAAGTGTCGGGTCCCTTTCTTGTTTCTACAGATGTCCTGAGAGACTGAACCAGAAGGAAAACCAGACTAGCAGCTGGTTTGCAGAAAGATCCCAGGGACAGGATGGCCAGGTGAGTAAGCAGAATTGCCTATATGAAGAAACAAAGGGTAAATGATGCCAGAGAATGATGCAGGCATGCACACAGCTACACAGCTTCCTTATTTCCATATGGATAACTGCATGCCAAGCAGATTCAAATCAGACACGGCACATTTCCCAGCAAAAGGAATAAGTGGAAAAATCTTCCAGGCAGCATTTGGTCCCAATTCTGACCTGATGACAATAAATACTCAAAAGAATGGCCAACATTAAAGACTGGACTGGACTCCATCTCAGAGTCCTCAGGAACTCAATGAGTGTGACATCAAAAACATAGATGTCATTCAGCACATTTCACTGGAAACTAAGAATGTTATTAGCGTGAAATGGGACCAAGGCTGATTTTGGTAAGAAAAGAACTGAATTAAGTTTAACTACCAAAGGTATGTTGCATTTGTTTACACAGCATTTGTTTAACGATGTAAAGATGTGTTGTTGTTTCACCTTGCCTGCCTAAGACACCTGACTGATCAAATAAAAAGCTGAATGGCCAATAGCTAGGCAGAGGTGGGATAAGTGGGGTTGGTGGGCAGAGAGAAAATGGGAGCCAGCCAGTCAGCGAGGGCCCAGCCAGCTGGAGGGACAGACAGTTAGACAAGGAGGAAACAGGAAGGAAGGACAGATAGCACATAGATGAGGTAAACAGGCTTCTGGCGGCACATAGATTAATATAAATTGGTTAATTTAAGTCTAAAAGGCTAACTATAAACAAACCCAAGCTAAGGTCGAGCAGTCATAATTAGTAATGTCTCCATGTCATGATTTGGGGGCTGGCAGTCTAAGAAAGTCAGAAAGATAGAATTTATAGTTCACCAGTAATCTACCCCTGCCCCCGCCAGATTTGTTTCAGACCGTGGAGAGGAATCAGATTTGGGGGTTTCACAGACTGGAAACAGAGCTGAAAGTTAGTAAGAAAATGTAAATAATCTGTTGTCAACATTTTTCTCTTCTCTTTCATCTTCTATATTTGCTTTTTAGACTTGAACATAATATGCTTTTCAAAAATGGTAAGGATCATATTCTTGAAATTTTTATAAAGAGATATATGATTCCTGGGGTTCTTTGATAACTATGCTTAAAGAATCATATATAAATATTAATAATGATGATATTTAGTTTTTACAGGATTAAGTGTTGTTGCTGAGTCATTAAAAATAAAGACTTGTGTAACAATAAAAAAATAAGACAAAATGCAATGTGAGTCAAAACTTATTCCCACAAGTAAAAACTAAATCTTCATACAGACAAAATATTCCATTTGTGACTAAATTAATTAATTTTAAATGTATGTACATTTAGTAACCTGGCTTAATTATAACACAAAGACTGAGATCATACATGAAAAACAAAACCACAACCTACAGCAGCTCCAGCATCTTGCTCAAGGATTGACAGGATCCGCTGATAAAAATCAGTAAGGAGATAAAGGATTTGAAAAATACTATTAACCAAATGGACTTCTAGAAAAGGCTGTCTGACAACCACAGGACATGTACATTTCTGCAAATACATTTGGAAGAAAATTATGCTATGTTTGTAAAGCAAAGAGATACCAAAAACTTCTGACTGAGCTCAGACCATGTCCCTGTACAATGTGGAAACTTTGCTTCAGTAGCAATGGTTAGATTCTCAAATATCTAGAGATGTTGCTTTCTGTATAGCACAGAGGAAATATGATGGAAATTTCAAAAAACTTAAAGCCAAAGAACAAAAACACTAAATACTGAAGCTTAAAGGCTTGAGGAGATGAATCAAGATGCTAGGAAAAAGAAAGGGACAAAGAAAGGGAAGAGATAGAACCAGTGAGATAGAGGAAGACCAACTCACCACATCAGAAACAAATTTAAAGTTGACTCTGGGATGATATGAAACAGTGTGGATGGACAAATCTGAGCAGGAGTAGGAAGAGAACCCCTTTACATCCTAAAGACAATAAACAGACAAAATGGCGAACGACCAAATGCTTGTGTGCTTGAAAATATAGGTGAAAGGGGCACCGTGCACACCTGGCAAATGTGACACCAAGGTGGACATTTTAACACCACTGTCTTCTATGCAATAAAATATTTTAATAATTATGAATAATCAAACACATGATAATAATTACCAAAATGTAAAGGCAGTGGAAATTTTTAACTGAACTTCATACTCTAGTAAGCACAAATACAAAGAATATTATAACAAAATTACAGAATAAAGTTTGAAAAAAAGCAATGGACTCATCCTTCTATGTTTTCATAGAAGGGTTTTCTTTCCTTGTATCTGACAAGGAAAATATTTACACACATATATACTGGTCTACCACAAAAATAATATAAATATTATTGTTCCTGTTTTTGAGACTAACCTGCATATCTATTAGTGGCCCCATCATAATCCATCTTCACCTTATACGTGTCCATCGACCATCTAGACAGATTTGTCAATTCTTGGAGAAATTGAGAAAGAAAGAAAAATACTTTGTCTTTATTTGAATTTAAAAAGTATTTTTCATATAAAAAATCTAGCCATTTTATGTAGCTAAGAGAAGTCTCAAACACAAGTATGGCTTGATTTATAAAATGCTCACCTCAAATGCTCAGATACCACCAATTGTGATACCACCCATCCTTCTGTTTCTTCCAAGCCAGTTCTTGCCACCTCCAAGCATCTCTGCAGAGGTTCAAAGCCCCAAATAGTCACAGAATGACAGAGCTTATGTAATTCATGTTCTCTCTGTATTTTATAATTCACTCATGTTATCACTGCTAATTTATAGTCTACCACTTTCACTGGATAGACGATGGAATGCTAGAGACTCGGGAGCATGAGACAGCACCTGCCAGAGCAGGTAAACTCTAGAAAGCCCCAATTCTTACAGCAGTGTGGCGCTGAGTCCATGTGCAGCAGAGCTGATTGTGTGTGTCAAAATTCTTCCAATTAACCTTCATATAAAATGCTATTTTAGGGCCAGTAGGGTGGCTCAGTGGGAAAAGTGTTCACCAAGCAAGCCTGGGAATACCTGGAAAGCTTGGTGGAAAGAGAGAACCAACTTCCCAGAAGGTGGCTCTGACCTCCATATGCATGCTGTGGTAGTCATATACATGTACACACACACACACACACACACACACAGAGTAATAATAATCTAAAAATACTATGTTTTAGTTCTTAGAATTGCAAACTAGAACTCCTAATACAGAGAATCCTCAAAGCAGTGAAACTATGTCTACCTTGTGACTCAACTATGCTCCTCTTTGGCATATTCCCAGAGCTTGGCAGCCTATGACTGAGATGCTTATTCAGTTGTAGCACTGAGGGCTGGGCCTGCTTGTTGGGGTTTCTGTCCTGCCTGGTACCCCAGAGCCGGCAAGCCCCAAAGAAAATCACACAAGATCTCAATAAGTTATAAAGCTGATTGGCCCATTAGCTCAGGCTACATATTAGCTCTTGTTGTTTATATTAACCCATTATTCTTTTTTTTTTTTTT